>NC_133124.1:68148051-68449718 GCF_048418815.1 Hemitrygon akajei
ACATTCACACAAACAAAAACATTGGTTAAACCTAGTGCAGACTGGGGACGACTGCTTTGTCAAACATCTTTGTTCTTTGGTCTTCTGAAGCTCTTAGTTGCTAGCCATTTAATTCCCATCCCCTTTCCCACACCAACCTGTCTATCCTTGGTCTTCTCCACTACCAGATTGAGTTTAAGTACAAACTTGAAGACAAGCATCTTGTATTCTACCTGAGTTGTTTACAACATGATGACATGAACATTGAATTCTCCAATGTCATGTAAACGGCGAGCTCTGTGTCCCTTTTCTTGCTCCTTCTGATCTGTCCAATTCCTTCTACACCCACCTTAGCCACCCATTGTCTGAGGCTGCTGTCTCTGCATGCTTCACAAGAGTAAATTCATAAAAAGCACCTGGTCCAGATGGCTGTGTACTAATGATCAGTGTGGACCAACTGGCTAGAGTATTGACAATCATATTTACTATCTTGCATCTGCGGGCTGAGGTTCCTACCTGCTTCAAAATGACATACTTTGTACCAGTGCCCACGAAGAACTTGCTTAAATGACTACCATCATTTACTTATATCAACTGCAATATTTATACCAATTGTAAAGAAGTGCTTTGAGAGGTTGGTGCAATTTAATTCCTGGTTCAGAGATGATCCAGCTTCAATTTGCCTTCTACCACAACAGGTCAACAGCAGATGCAAATTCTCTGGCTCTTCGTTCTGCTGACAACAGGAGCACAAATGTCAAGCTTCTGTTCATCGACTACTACTTGGAGTTCAACAAAATTATATGGCACGGGGTAGGGCTCTGAGCAGTAGAGTGGCTGATGAGAAATCAAGGGTTAACACTGCAGTCAATGAGGGTAAATTTCATTGTGAAACTAGAGAAGAGCACAGTAAATGGGGAAGAAATACCATTGTTTTAAATGCATTGATTTCAATGCAGGAAGCTTGACAAGTCAGGTGGATGAACTCAAGAGTGTAGATTAGCTCCCGGGACTGGGATGTTATAGCCAAAACAGAAATTGGCTGAAGGAAGGGCAGCACTGGCAACTTAGTGTTTCAGGATCTAACCTGGTCCCGACATATCGATGTAGTCATAAAGAAGGCAAGACAGCGGCTGTACTTTATTAGGAGTTTGAAGAGATTTGGCATGTCAACATATACACTCAAAAACTTCTATAGTTGTACCATGGAGAGCATTCTGACAGACTGCATCACTGTCTGGTATGAAGGGGCTACTGCACAGGACAGAAAGAAGCTGCAGAAGGCTGTAAATCTAGTCAGCTCCATCTTGGGCACTAGCCTACGATCTACCCAGGACATCTTTAGTGAGCGGTGTCACAGAAAGGCAGCATCCATTATTAAGGGCCTCCAGCACCCAGGGCATGCCCTTTTCTCACTGATACCATCAGGTAGGAGATACAGAAGCCTGAAGGCACACAGTCAGTGATTCAGGAACAGCTTCTTCCCCTCTGCCATCTGATTCCTAAATGGACATTGAACCCATGAACACTACCTCACTTTTTTTTTTAAACTGTATACAATATTTCTGTTTTTTGCACATTTTTAAAAATCTATTCAATACACATAATTGATGTACTTGTTTATTTATTTTGTTTTATTTTATTTATTATTATTATTTCTTTCTCTCTGCTAGATTATGTATTGCATTGAACTCCTGCTGCTAAGTTAGCAAATATCACGTCACATGCCGGTGATAATATACCTGTTTCTGATACTGATGTTATAGGTGTGAGAGAGTTGCAGGTAATAGAAAAGGATTTGCCTTCCTGGTGAAAGAGGACATGACAATGGTGCTTGGAGAGGATATTCTTGAAGGAGCATCCAGTGACGCCATATGAGTAGAACTTAGATTTAGAAATGGGATGGTAAGACCAACAAGAGACGAGTCATGACTTGGCTGACATATTTGCAGCTTTGAAAAAAGTCTCGGATGACCTAGTAGGCCTTGAAGATATACACCGATCTATGTTGTTGATGGAGTCAAAGTTGTCATTGCTGATAACCAGGCTTGCAGATGTCAAGAAGTGGGTTGACTATCTAGAAGTGGCGGATAGGGAACGAGAAGTCAACTTATTGGCTACCAAAGCAGATATTGACCAGCTAACAGATAAACTGGAGCACATGGAGAACTGTAATCGATGCAACAATCTCCGATTCATCGGCATTCCAGAGGGAAAAGAGGGGCAGGATATCACGTTCATGGATAAACTAGTCTCGGAGCTTGTTGGCGATCGGGAAGAAAAGCTTGAAATAGAATGTGCACACAGAGCACTGGACCCTAGACCCAGTACCGGAGACAGGCCTCGGCCTATTCTCGCAAGGTTCCTCAGGTCAGAGGATCGAGATTTTGTGCTGCGAGCAGCAAGGGTCAAGGGCAAGTTTTCCTGGGATAACAATCATGTTATGATCTTCCCGAACTTCTCCAGACCCATGCAAGTAAAACAAGGAAAGTTTAAAGAATGTAAGAAGATGCTTCGGGGGCAGAATGTGAGCTTTGCGCTGCTTTACCCAGCCAAGCTAAGAATAGAGACTAAGGATGGTTTCAGGTTTTTTGAGTGCCCACGTAAAGCAAGAAAGTTTATTGAGGAGATGGGGTAGTTTAACTATGCTAGTTAAATTGAGCAAGATGTGAACCAGGTTGTGTTTGTTAATTTTTTAAATCTTGCTGGATTCTATTGTACTGAAGTTACCTTATTCTCACTAGGGCTGACATGCTGTTAAGTGTGTTATGTTGACTGTGAAATTGCACCGGTATCATTTCTGAACAGTTAAAACTGGTCTGGGTGTTTCATGGACCATAATCCTTTGCGAAAGGGACATTTGGCTGTGTCCTGTGGCCACTGTTGCACACGGGAGAGTTCTACGTGCCATTTTGTTACTTTTCAATTTAAACAGGGGTTTATGAGTCAATGTCAAAATATTGTAGTGTATTTGTTTGTTTGTCTTGACTATGACTTCTCTTAATTCAGATAAAATATGTTTCACCACATGGAATGTTAACGGACTGAGGAGTCCTATAAAAAGGAGAAAAGTAATGAATAAGCTTAAGAGATAAAAATGGGATGTGGTATTTCTACAGGAAACAGATATCAGCAGAGGAATCAGTAAAGCTACTGGGGGGTTTTAAAGATCATGTTTTTTTATAGTGCAGGGTCAACTAAGAGCAGGGGTGTTATAACACTTATCAATAGGCGGTTGCAGTTTTGATGTGACAAACAGATCAAACATGAAGCAGGAAGAATTCTTATTATTTTGGCAAAAGTACAGAAGCAACATATTATTTTAGCAAACATATATGTACCTAATATAGAAGATGCAGGAATTTTTGTTGATCTTGAAGGAAAGGTACATTCTATTGGAGCTTATGATATCATATTTGGCGGAGATTTTAATTTGGTAAGGGATCCAATCATTGGCCGAGTAAGATGTTGTCATATAGAAACTCAAAACTCACTGTGATGGTGCAAAAAATATGTAAAGCCCTCGGGCTTGTGCATGTTTGGTGCCTTATGAATCCCAATGGGAGGAATTACACATTTTTTCTGCAGTTCTTAAAACATACACAAGAATTGATTTCTTCCTTATATCCAAGTCACTTATTCAGTCTGTGTCTCAATGTGCAATTGGTTATAATATAATATCAGATCATGCTTAGGTTTGTCTAGAGACAATACCTCAGTATAAGAGAACACGGTCACATAGATGGAGATTTAATTCATCCTTGTTACAAGATTCAATGTTTAGGCAAGCTATGAGACAACAAATCAAAGAGTATTTAGAGATAAATACACCTATGGCCTCCTCAGCAGGGAAGACAGTTTTGAGGGGATACATTATTCAACATACTTCTTATATACAAAAACAGATTAATCAGAAAATTACAAACTTAGAAAATAAAATCAAAGAGATTGAGACAAAATTGAAGCAGTGGATGTCATCCAAAGATTTGAGAGAACTAACACAGCTGAAATATCAATACAATCTAATATTATCCCAGAAAATAGAATTTTGGCTTTTCAGGGCAAGACAAAGGCAATTTGAATTGGGGGAGAAAGCTGGCAAGTTTCTGGCAAGGTGTGTTATACAGAGAGAATCAATATCTATCATCCCAGCTATTAGATCAGCAACAGGTGTCTTTGACGACACCTAAAGATATTAATGATGAATCCCAAGAGTTTTATAAGGACCTGTATACATCAACCTCCAACTCTAGTGAGGAAGAAATTGATAGTTTTCTGAGGCCATCAGGGTTACCTAAGTTGATGAAAGAACAACAACAATACCTTGATTCCGCTATAACATTGGAAGAAATTATATCAGTGATGAAGACCTTACCTACTGGGAAAGCTCCTGGCCCAGATGGATTTACAGTGGAATTTTTTAAATGCTATGAGCAGGAGCCAGCTCCACTACTGCTGAATATGTACAATGAGTCTATAGAGCGGGGTAATTTACCCCCTACTTTATCACAAGCGCTAATTACATTGATTCTGACAGAGAGTAAAGACCCATGTGAATGTAAGAATTATAGACCAATTTCCCTAATCCCAATAGATGTGAAAATTTTAGCAAAGATCCTTGCAAACCATCTAGATACAGTAATAACAAGGTTGATACATAGTCATTAGATGGGATTTATCAGGGGCCGCAGCTCATCTGATAACATAAGGCGTCTTGTGAATATTATGTGGTCAGAGGCCAATAATTAGTCACCTATAGCAGCTATCTCACTCAATGTTGAAAAAGCATTTGATGGGGTGGAATGGGGCCATCTGCTTAAGTTTCTTCAATTTTTTGGATTTGTTCCCATCACTTTAAAATGGATTAGACTGTTATATAATAACCGTGAAGCAGCAGTTCAAACTAGTGCTTACATTTCACCTTACTTCTGTCTTAAAAGGGGCACCCGACAGGGTTCCCCACTTTCCTCAATGTTGTTCTGTCTAGCTTTTAGCCCCTGGCAGCAGCTAGCAGAGAGAATGAGAACTTTATAGGGATATCTGTGGGAGGACAGGTTCATAAACTGATGCTTTATGCAGACAATATTTTATTATTTGTGTCAGACCCTAGTCAGTCAGTGCCATGTCTTTTTAACATTATAAAGTCTTACTCTAGATTCTCAGGTTATAAGGTTAATTGGACAAAATCAGAAGCACTACCATTGACTGCATATTGCCCTGCATCTGCTTTTTACCCAGGCTAATTTCACTGGCCTAAAAAGGGTGTACGATATTTAGGTATTAATTTTCCCCCTCAACTGAAGGATTTAGTAAAGGTAAATTTTGATCCATTATTGCAGAGAATTTCATGTGATGTAGACAAATGGTCATCATTGTATTTGTCAATGTCAGGAAAAAGCAAATGCCTTGAAGATGAATAGCATTCCAAAGGTTAACTATCTGTTCCAATCGTTACCAGTTCAATTTCCATTAACATATTTTAAGCAATTTGATAAAATAATTAAGGCTTTTATTTGGAATGGTAAACGCCCACACTTAAACTTTAACAAATTACAATTGCCAGTTGAAAGGGGGGGCTTAGGTTTGCCAAAGTTAATATACTATTACTTTACTCTTAAGCTTTTAGCACATTGGTCTCTCCCTCCGGAGAGAGCGCCTCCTTGGTATCATATTGAGTGTTCTGCTCTTCCTCCCATCCCTCCATTACAATATTTGTCTATCAAGTTACCTCCTGAGGTGAGGTCTCACCCAATTATATCGCATATGCATTTGTTCTGGAATAAGATAGCCAGATTATTTAAATTTAATCTACATTTGAATGAAGCCTCGAGTATCTGGATGAATCCACAGTTGCATATTGATAAGTCCCCTCTCTTCTGGAGGGAATGGCAAGAGAAAGGTATAATTATAATGGTGATAGTTTAAAATCTTTTAATCAATTAACCCAACAGTATGATATCTCTAGGTCACAATTTTGGAGATATCTTCAACTGCGTCATTTGCCACATACAACTTTTGGTTCTACACAGCAACCCCCACAGGTTGCTATGATACTGTCTACTGTACTGGCTGCATATGGTAAAGGTCACGAAGCCTCAACTTATTATTCAGCTTTAACACAAATCTCTGGGAACAAATTTCTGTTGGGTCTTAAAAGAACATGGGAAAAAGACCTGAGTGTGACTTTTGAGACAAGGGAGTGAGACAAAATTTGCAAAAATGTCAAAACAATGTCAAGAGACCTTATTCAGTTTAAGATCCTACACCGTTTTTATTGGACTCCAGCAAGGTTACATAGATTAGGGTTGAAAAATATCCCTGAATGCTGGTGCTGTGAAGCAGATAAAGGGGACTTAGTACGTGGTCTCTGGTTCTGTCCCAGGATTCAAGAATTTTGGATTATGATACATAAGTATATCGGTGAAGGTTCAGGTATTCAACTCCCTTTCTGCCCCAGACATTTTGTCTTGGGAGACACACTTGGGTTACTTGGGGATAAACACTCTCAAAATTGGATCCAGACAAGTATAATGATAGGAAGACAAATTATCCTTAGAGGTTGGTGGAACTTGGGGGGTACCATAATTTCAGGAGTGGGCCACAGAAATAGCCAGAGTGGCAGCTGTTAAACACCTGTCTTACAGTTTGATAGACTGGAAATCTATACACAAAAATGAGGCAAATATTTAGGCTTCCTGGGGGGAGGGGGGGAATAGTGGCATATTGCTGAATGGCAGTTTTTTAATGTTATTGAAGGTCTAAATAGACACATATGATTATTATATTGATATCTATTTCTGCCATGTTTGTTTTATTTTATGGATGATTTTATGTTTTATAAGCTATGATTTATATAATTTCAACACTGACTCAAGGGTTCGGGAATATTTGTAAAAGAATTCAATAAAATATAAATCATAAAAAAAGAACTCTGATGAGATTGTATTATAAGCTTCTTAAAAGTCAATGTATATTGAAGGAGCAGAAATATAGAGAGGTTGTAAACATAATAGAGTAGTATTAGTTGGCGAATTTAATTTCCTTAGATGTTGACTGGCCAACCATTGTGTGAAAGGTTTGGGCAGGTTAGAATTGATAAAATATAAAAGCTTCCTTGATCAATAAATAGAGAGACCTACTAGAGAGGTGCAACACTGGACCTCCTCAAGGGAAATGAGTTAAGACACGTAGAAGTGTCTGTTTGCAAGCTCTTTAGCCCAGTGACCATAATTCAATTCATTTAAAAATAGTTATGGAGAAGAATGTGGCTGATTCATGGGTTAAGATCTTGAATTTAGCAAACACAAATTTTGGCGCTGTTAGGTTGGATCTTACAGTGATTGACTGGGTGAGATGGCTCTTAGGGAAAGAGTGTCTGCCAAGTTGGATGCCTTTAAAAGTGTGATGTCAAGAATTCAGGGCCTAAGTGTTCCTGCTGAGTTGAAAGACGAAGCTGGCAGGTTTAGAAAACCCAAGTTGATAAACGATATTGAGGCTCAGCTTAAGAAATCAAGGAGGCATACACTGTGCATGAGCAATTGGGAACTAGTGAATCTCATGGTAACTACAAGAAGTGTAGGTGTACACTTAAAAGAGAAGTTAGAAGGGCAAAAAGAGGATATGAGAAGGATCTAGCAGACAAAGAAACCAAAATCCATGTTAATCATAAAAATGTGACTAGAAGAGAATAGGTCCCCTTAAGAATCAGTATTGCCATTTGTATGTGGAAGCAAAAAAAAGAGGTGAGATTTTTAATGAATATTTCTCTTCAGTTTTTACTGTGGGCTAAAGGATGGAGGCTAAGGGAATGAGGGAAATGAGTAATGATGTCTTGAACCACATATGAATCTGCATTAAGGTGAATAAATCCCCAGGGCCTGACCTGTTGCATTCTTGGACCTTCCAAGAAGACATTATTACATGATTTTTAGCTGCAGAAAGTGGCTAATGTGGAGCTATTGTTTAAAAAACAGAGCAAAAATAAGCCAAACATCTACAGGCAAATGATCCTAACTTCAGTGATGAGTAAATTCTTCCAGTATGATGGCAGAATACTTGGATGCAGTGATTGCTCCGGGTCTAATCAAGGGTGTATTTATTCATATTGTACGTCTTTTTTAACAATCGCAAGTTGTTGCTGGATACTAAAAACATCACGTAGTGCAGTACTCTCCTATCAGCAAGTCACTCAATAGCAACGGAGCTGGACTTATTGCATATCATTGTTGTGGTGTTGCCTGGACTTGTGTATCTAGGCGAGTGGTTGCCTTGGACATTTTTATTGTGATTGCAAGATCCTGTTTGACACTGGTAATGTAGAATACTGCAAGTCTGGTTCATTGGTGAGACCAATAGTAGAGAAGCTGCTTTGCTTCAGTAGTGATGAGAACTAGGCCTAGGCCACATCGCCTGTTGCAGTTGCCCAGGGTGGAAACACAGAGACGGTATGTGCGAGGTCTCTGTGGATGACCTGGAATCTACTGGGGGTTGGGGGCTGGCCTCTTCCATCCGTGCTGCTCTCCTGTGTTTGATCAGTGTTGCCCTCTGGTGTTTGCTCAGCAGAAGAACAAGGTGGACCAGGACAACTTACTGTGCCATGCCAGTCTGGTCACTCAGGGACTTGGGCTATATTATTTTTTCTTTATTACTGATTGTTTTACTGAAAACATAAAAATATGTGTTATTTGTGTTATGTGCTGTGTGCTGTTGGTAACGTGTTTTGCACCTTGGCCCTGGAGGAATGCCTGTTCATTTGTTAATATTCATATATGGTTGAAAGATAATTAAACTTGAATTGCTGGAGGGCATTCTGAGAAAGCAGTTCTACCAATATTTAGAGAGACAGTGTCTGATTTGGGACAATCAGCAAGGCTTTGTGTGTGGGAAGTCATTTCAAAAATCCTCTTGCAGTTCTCAGAGAAGGGTAGATGAAGGTAGGATAAAGAATGTTGTCTGTATGAACTTCAAGGCCTTTTGACAAGGTCCCTCATGACAGAAGTGATAGTGGGTTGCATTCATAATTAGCTTAGTAGTAAGAAGCAGAAGGTGATTGTGGAGGGTTATTTGTCAAACTCTAGGCTTGTGTCCAGTGGTGAGTCACAGAGGTTGGTGCTCTGATCTTGTTTGTAGTTTATCTAAATGGTTTAAAGATAAATGTACAAGGCGTTGTTTATTATACCTGTATTAATACCTGTATCCAGTGCTCCCATGCTGCCTCCTCTACATTAGTGAGACCCAATGTAGATTGGGGACTGCAATGTCGAGCACCTTCACTCCATTGGCAAAAAGCAGGATTTCCCAGTGGCCATCCATTTTAATTCCAATCCTTGTTCCCATTCTAACATGTCAGTCCATGGCCTCCTCTACTGCCAGATGAAACCATTCTCAGGTTGAAGGAGCAACATCTTATATTTCAACCTAGTGGCATGAACATCAATTTTTCCAACTTCCAGTAATTTTCTTCCCCTCACCCTTCCGTTTTCTTCAATTTCCCACTCTGCCCCCCCACCCCTTACCTCTAACTCTTCTCTTCACTTGCCTATCACCTCCCCTGGTGCCCCTCCTCCTTCTCTTTCTCCCATGGTCTACTCTCCTCTCCTATTAGGTTCCTCCTTTCCAGCCTTTTGCCTTTTCCACCTATCATCTCTCAGCTTCTTACTTCATCCCCCTCCCCCACCCACCTGGCTTCTCTTATCACTTTCTAGTTTCTGCTCCTTCCCCTCCCCCCTCAACTTTCTTATTTTGGCATCTTTCCCCTTCCTTTCCAGTCCTGATGAATGGTCTCATCTCAAAACATTGACTGTTTATTCATGTCCATAGATTCTAACTGACCTGCTAAGTTCCTCCAGCATTTTGAGTGTGTTGCTCTGGATTTCCAGCATCTGCAGAATCTCTTCTGTTTCAAAATAATAGGTCATATGTTTAAGATCAGAGGCAAGAGATTTAAATGGAAGATCAGGGGTAGTCTCTTCATGTATTGGGTAGTGCATATTTGGAATGAGCTGCCAGAAACAGTGGTTGATCTGACATATTAGGAGCATTTATCTAAATGACTACATGGAAAGGTGAAGGTTAGAGGTCAATGGGCCAAATGCAGGTGGATGGGACTAACTTGGTCTGACTAACTACTAAGTGTAGTTACCCCCTTTGTTCAAGATCATGATGGCAGCATTGAGAAAAGAGCATGGGGGGGGGGTGAGGATCTTTGATGATTCATGCTGTTTTCCTACAGCAGTGTTCCATGTAAATGTGCTCAATAGTTGGGAGGGTTTTACCCGTGATGTACAGGGCTGAATCCAGTATGTTTTGCAGGATTTTACGCTCAGGTACATTGGTGTTCCCAATCCAGGCCATAATGTAGCCAATCAGTACACTTTCTATCACATATCTATAGAAGTTTGTTAAGGTTTTTGATTACATTCCAAATCTCCGCAGACTCCTGAGGAAGTAGAGGCACTGGTGTGCTTTCCTGTGATGTTGCTGCAAATTTTTCATTGCACCTGTGCACACATCATCTTGTGCATGGCAATAAACTCAAATTTGGCTTTTGACCTTATTGATAAATAATGGCTTGATTTTCCATCATTTTGTACTTGAGTGTGAATTGATTCCTTGAACAGAAGTCTAAATGACTCCTATACTCTGACTCCTCATCCTTTTTTCTCCAGTCCTGCTGAAGGGTCTCAGCCCAAAATGTTGACTGTACTCTTTTCCATAGATGCTGCCTGGCCTGCTGAGCTTCTCCAGCATTTTGTGTGTGTTGCTTGGATTTCCAGCATCTGCAGATTTTCGCTTGTATGGAATCTAGATGAAATTTTATTTCCTTTATATCAACAAAAAGCAATTTTCCACATTGGTGAGTTGTTGCTCTTGGTTAGTGATACAACTCGTACTGAGTACTTGCTTAGCACCACAGCTTGAAGGGTTCATTGTCTTTATCAATTGCATTCAGCTGTTTCCTGATATCAAAAAAATTAAAATGAGTGAAGGTTGATCTCTGTGACTTCAACGACCTCAAAAGAAAACAAAGGTAGTTCATTTTCTCATGATTTCTGGATAAAAAGGATTCACTCATGAGTTTTTTTCCCCATACCATCTATAAATATTGAAGATTGGATTGTCTATAGAGCCTTCCCTTCCTGTTAGTTGTTTAGTTGTTCACTCTCATTCATGAATGAATATAGCAAAACTGGTGAGCTACAGAGATTTGGTTATGAGATTACTTGCTTCTATAGAGTAATGTTAATACTGTTTCTCAGAAATACAGAAACGTCATTCACTGAGTTGTCACCTATTAATCTTCTTGACTCGTTATTGTGCCAGGATTGGCTGCTGATTATCTACTGTTGTTGTTGTTCGTCCTTCAGAGTCAAAGACAACCACGACTTCTGTCAGGTGGAGGGTTTGTGACTGTGGGTCCGGAGGTGACTGGTGAGGCCAATCCGGGCCCTGAAAGCTCACCCACATGTGGGACACATGAGGGTAGGTGCTGCAGTGGAAGTGGAGGTAGCTCGAGCCTTGCGCGTGGCGCATTTCCTCTGAGCCTCTGCGGTGCGTCTGATTTCTGCTACATACGCTCCTTTAGTGGTCCTGCTCCACCAGCTTGGGCGGTCCAGAGCAAGCAATTCCCAGCTACTGGGATTGATGTTGAGGTCCTTGAGGGACACTTTGAGGCAGTCTTTGAAACATTTCTTCTGCCCTCCAACTGAGCGCTTGCCCTGGCTCAGCTCTCCATACAGCAGTTGTTTTGGTAGTCGACTGTCAGACATCCTGACGACATGGCCAGCCCATCTGGCTTGGGCTTTCTGTAGGAGAGTGTAGACACTGTGGGTGCTAGCCTGCTCCAGGACCTCCGTGTCTGGGACTTTGTCCTGGCATCATACATGGCAGCTCAAGTGGAAGTGGTTGAGCTGTTTAGTGTGTCTGCTGTAGACAGTCCAGGTCTCGCTGGCATAGAGGAGGGTGGTGAGAACCACTGCTCGGTAGACCTTCAGCTTGGTGGTAAGGCTGAGTCCTCTCCGCTCCCAGTCTGCACGGAAGCCACACTGGCTTTCTGGGAGGAGACCTTGCTCAAGGTGTTGGAGAAGGCGATTAAGCAGGACACAAGCCAAGATCTTCCCAGCTATTGACAGGAGGGAGATGCCTCAGTGATTGTCACAAGACTGGCGGTTGCCTTTGCTCTTGTAGATGTGGACTATGCTGGCATCTTTCAACTGTTGCGGGACCTTTCCTTCATTCCACATAGAGTGGAAGAGCTCAGTCAGCTTCTGCATCATGAATGGGCCTCCTGCTTTGTAGACTTCAGCAGGGATTGCATCTGATCCTGGTGCTTTGCTACAAGAAAGTTGCCTGATGGCTTTTCTGACTTCTTCTTCTGTGGGGAGGTTGCCAAGGTCCAGGTTGATCTCCATCTGAGGTAGGCGAGCAATGGCCTCATCATTGATTTCGGCAGAGCGGTTGAGGACCTGGTTGAAGTGTTCAGCCCATCTCTCCAAAATCTGCTTTTTCTCTGTCAGCAGCCAAGTCCCATCTGCACTGAGGAGGTGGGAGGAGCCAAGAGGACTGAGGTCCATATATAGCCTTCAAAGCGTCATAGAAACGCTTTGTGTCGTGACTGTCTATGTAGCCCTGGATCTCATCGGCCTTATTGCTGAACCAGACATCCTGCATCTCACGGAGTTTCTTCTGCACTTTCCGTCTTGCACTGGCGAAGGCATCTATCTTTGCTTGTGAAGTGGGATTGTTCTGGTGCACTTTGAACAGTTGGTGTTTCTCTGACAACAGTGCCTGTATCTCCTCGTCATTCTCATCAAACCAGTCTTGATGTCTACAGATTGCTGCTCCGAGGTGTTCGAGAGCGGTAGAGTAGACTGCATCTCTGAAAGCCGTCCACTGCTCTTCAATGCTGGTGTGGTCATCCTGGGGTGTGTCAAGCAGCCTGCTATCTAGGTCTTCATGAAATTCTTCTGCAACTATGCTGCTCTTCAGCTGGGAGACATTGAGACTCTTTGCAGTCTTCTGACCTTGGGATCTTCTCACAGGCAAGATGCGAAGTTTAAACTTGGACACTATGAGTCGATGATCTGTCCAGCAGTCGGCACCACACATGGCCTTTGTCACTCTCACGTCTTGCCAGTCCCTCTTTCTGGTGATGACATAGTCGATCAGATTCCAGTGCCTAGAGCATGGATGCATCCAAGGTGTCTTGTTACGGGTAGGGTGACGGAATAGGGTATTGGTGATGACAAGGTCATGCGTAGCGCATGTCTTGAGGAGCAGCAGGCCATTGCTGTTACACTTGCCAATACCATGTCTTCCAAGAATCCCTCCCCAGGTCTGGTAATCTGTCCCCACTCTGGCGTTAAAGTCCCCGAGGACAATAAGCTTCTCTGACCATGGGACTGCTGCTATGAGGGCGTCAAGTTCTTCATAGAAATTATCTTTGATGTCATCTGGGTTGGTCATTGTTGGGGCATATGCGCTGATCAGCATTGCACTCCTCTTATTGCCAAGTGGGAGCCGAAGCGTCATCAGGCAATCGTTGATGCCCTCTGGAAGCTTGGCAAGTTTACGAGCAAGGTGGGATCAGATGGCAAATCCAACGTCAGCCTCTTGTCATTCAGTGCTGCTGCGACCGCTCCAGAAGAAGGTGTACCCACCATCACGTACTGTAAGCTGGCCCTTGTCTGCTAGGCGTGTTTTGCTGAGTGTTGCAATGTCCACGTTATAGCGGGCTAGTTCTTTAGCGACCAGTGCTGTTCTTCTTTCTGGTCTGACACCCTTGGTGATGTCAAGCAGAGTTCACACGTTCCATGTGCTAAGGTTGAGCACCTTCACTTTCGTCTTCTTTGTAGTTCGGCCACTGAGTGGGATCCCCACCAGCTGCAGTGTGCTAGCCAGGGTAAGATGAAGCAGGTTATGTTTGAGGCACCTTTTCTAGCCATTCCTCCATGGAGTGAGCAGAGTGATTCCTAAAGAGGACTGCTTAGACACCCAGGGGGCTGCCGAGCTCTACTGCTGCTTCATTCCAGTGCAGAACGACCCAATGCCCTGGGCCGCCTGTGTGCAGGTTTGTGACTACAGCTTCCAGTGTATCCACACCTGCTGCTTCGCCACTCGCCCATCGCCACAGGACTTGGAAGTTTTTTAGCGGAATGGGTTTGGAGTCGTGACTTGCGCTTGACTTGGATTAAAGTGAGGGAGAGTTGTGCAAATCGTCGACAACGATGATTTGATTATCTACTAATGTTAAAGTGATGGAGAAGCCGGAACGTGAGATTGCAGACTGTGGTGGAATACAGTTCTGTCATGGAATGCTGTACGTAATAAAATCTCATAGAGCATCCTTTATATCTCTGGCTATGATTAGTTTTCCCTTTGCTTAACTTCTCAGCCATACTTGACATGAGCACGTCGTCTCTTTCTTACATCTTTCTCCATCCTCCAGCTCTGTGAGATTGCCCTAACCTGATTTCATTCCAATATATTCAGCTTTTGCTGAAGTATCACCAGCAACAGCTTCTCTTCCTGAATCATGCAATGTTGCCCACAGTGTCCCTCAAAAGTTTCATTTGCCCCTTCCTAATATTTATCAACATGCTGCAGCTCCGCATCCTCATCTGAAAATGCAGGGTCATTATCAGTAACCACCTGTATCTCACCACTACCATTTTGCCACCTTCTTTGTCTCTGAATTGTCATAGCTGTTACCAAACTTCCAATCCAAGGTGCGTGGGGAATTCTTCCAAATAAGTATTGCACTGAACAAATATTTTGGGGCAGGAGAGACATACAGTCAGGGCAGGTAAATTTAGACAATATCAGATCCTTGAAGAGCAGGTATCATATACGTCCTCCTGGAGAGGAGTTGGAAGAGGTAGGTATAAAAGAAGACAAATGGACATCCACAATGATTGGAAGGTCTGGCAGAACACACATAGATATATCATCTGATAATCACTCAGAGTCTGAAGAAGCTCGGGCTTCTGTGACCACAGCTCTTGATACCAGAAGAGCTTTTCTGTGTGCCACAGAAGTTCAGCAACCTGTATTCAAACAGATTACAAGGGTTGTTAAGACACTACACTGGGAAAGAAATAGTGGCTCCATGGAGCATAAATTTCCTGTTCTGCCATTCTTGCCCTCACATCCACCAGTACTTAGTTGCTACATGTCAGCCAATCAGTCCAGATTGCTGCTGTTTATGTGAAAAGGGTGCAAAATAAAGCTAGAAATTCTTGGATCGACATGTTTTAAACCATGTGAAGCCTCTGCCACTGCAGGTCAGCAGCTGGCTTTAATCAGAAGTACTAAAACAACTGGGTGAGAACTAGGAGCAAGAGAAGCAAACTCAGATGGAAGACAAGTACTTAAGGATTGTACATAGTTTTATATTTGTTTGGTTTTTATTGTGACTGGCATCAGGTACAGATGTATTGTCGTGGTCCCATCTGGCAATTCCCCATTACCTCTTTAATTGGGCCCTAACCCCCTTGCCTGATTTCCAATCATTCCCCATTCAGCAAATTACACACACCTGCTTCCTATCAGTAACTGCAGGATAAAAACCCTGGAAACACAACAAGGAGCTACCACTATGGAAGGATGGTTTATTAATTAAACTCCATGATGCAGGAATTAGAGGTAGAATGTTTAATTGGATCAAAGATTTTCTTAAGGAAAGGACAATTCAAGTAAGAATAGGCGGAGCAAACATGAGGAAATCTGCAGATGCTGGAAATTCAAACAACAACACACACAAAATGCTGGTAGAACACAGCAAGCCAGGCAGCATCTATAAGGAGAAGCAATGTCGACGTTTCGGGCCGAGACCCTTCATCAGGACTAACTGAAAGGAAAGATAGTAAGAGATTTGAAAGTAGCGGGGGGAGGGGGAAATGCAAAATGATAGGAGAAGACTGGAGGGGGTGGGATGAAGCTAAGAGCTGGAAAGGTGATTGGCGAAAGTGATACAGAGCTGGAGAAGGGAAAGGATCATGGGACAGGAGGCCTCAGGAGAAAGAAGGGGGGGGAAGCACCAAAGGGAGATGGAGAACAGGCAAACAACTAAATATGTCAGGGATGGGGTAAGAAGGGGAGGAGGGGCATTAACAGAAGTTAGAGAAGTCAATGTTCATGCCATCAGGTTGGAGGCTACCCAGCTGGTATATAAGGTGTTGTTCCTCCATCCTGAGTTTGGATTCATTTTGACAATAGAGGAGGCCATGGATAGACATATCAGAATGGGAATGGGACGTGGAATTAAAATGTGTGGCCACTGGGAGATCCTGCTTTTCCTGGCGGACCGAGCGTAGGTGTTCAGCGAAACGGTCTCCCAGTCTGCGTCGGGTCTCACCAATATATAAAAGGCCACACCGGGAACACCGGACGCAGTATACCACACCAGCCGACTCACAGGTGAAGTGTCGCCTCACCTGGAAGGACTGTCTGCGGCCCTGAATGGTGGTGAGGGAGGAAGTGTAAGGGCAGGTGTAGCACTTGTTCCGTTTACAAGGATAAGTGCTAGGAGGGAGATCGGTGGGAAGGGATGGGGGTACGAGTGGACAAGGGAGTCGCGTAGGGAGCGATCCCTGCGAAAAGCAGAAGGGGGGGGAGGGAAAAATGTGTTTGGTAGTGGGATCCCGTTGGAGGTGGCGGAAGTTACGGAGAATTATATGTTGGACCTGGAGGCTGGTGGGGTGGTAGGTAAGGACAAGGGGAACCCTATCCCAAGTGGGGTGGCAGGTGGATGGGGTGAGGGCAGATGTGCGGGAAATGGGAGAGATGCGTTTGAGAGTAGAGTTGATGGTGGACGAAGGGAAGCCCCTTTGTTTAAAAAAGGAAGACATCTCCTTCGTCCTGGAATGAAAAGCCTCATCCTGAGAGCAGATGCGGCGGAGACGGAGGAATTGTGAGAAGGGGATAGCCTTTTTGCAAGAGACAGGGTGGGAAGAGGAATAGTCCAGGTAGCTGTGAGAGTCTGTAGGCTTATAGTAGATATCAGTAGATAGGCCGTCTCCAGAGATGGAGACAGAAAGATCAAGAAAGGGGAGGGAGGTGTCGGAAATGGACCAGGTAAATTTGAGGACAGGGTGAAAGTTGGAGGCAAAGTTAATGAAGTCGACGAGCTCAGCACGCGAGCAAGAGGCAGCGCCAATGTAGTCGTCGATGTAGTGAAGGAAAACAGGGGGATAGATACCGGTATAGCCTTGGAACATGGACTGTTCCACAAAACCAACAAAAAGGCAGGCATAACTGGGACCCATATGGGTGCCCATGGCTACACCCTTGGTTTGGAGGAAGTGGGAGGAGCCAAAGAAGAAATTACTGAGAGTAAGAACTAATTCCACTAGACGGAGGAGAGTGGTGGTAGAGGGGATTTGGTTAGGTCTGGAATCCAAAAAAAACCGAAGAGCTTTGAGACCATCTCGGTGGGGGATGGAGGTATATAGGGACTGGACGTCCATGGTGAAAATAAGGCGGTGGGGGCCAGGGAACTTAAAATCATTGAAAAAATTCAAAGCATGAGAAGTGTCACGAACATAGGTGGGAAGAGATTGAACAAGGGGGGGATAAGACAGTGTCAAGGTATGCAGAAATGAGTTCAATGGGGCAGGAGCAAGCTGAGACAATAGGTCTACCTGGACAGGCAGGTTTGTGGATCTTGGGTAGGAGGTAGAAACGGGAAGTGCGGGGTGTGGGAACTATGAGGTTGGTGGCAGTGGATGGGAGATCCCTGGAGCTAATAAGGTTGGTGATGGTATAGGAGACAATGGCCTGGTGCTCCTTAGTGGGGTCATGATCAAGGGGTAAATAAGAGGAGGTATCAGAGAGTTGTTGCTGTGCCTCGGCCAGGTAAAGGTCAGTACGCCAGACAACAACAGCTCCCCCCTTATCAGCAGGTTTTATAGTGAGGTTGGGATTGGTGCGGAGGGAGCGGAGAGCAGAACGTTCAGAAGGAGTGAGGTTGGAATTGGAACAGGGTGTGGTGAAGTCAAGACAGTTGATGTCCCGTCAGCAATTAGCAATAAAGAGATCCAGAGCGGGGTGTCCATGAAGAGGAGGAGGGTTGAAGACGGGAGAAGGGGTCATCGGTGGGTGTAGGAGAGTCCTTGTCAAAGAAGTAAGCTCGGAGACGGAGCCGGCGGAAGAAGAGTTCAGCGTCATGGCGTACGCAGAACTCACTGAGGTGTGGGCGAAGGGGGACAAAGGTGAGGCCCTTAATGAGGACAGAGCGCTCTGCCTCAGAGTTGAAGGTCGGAGGGAATGGTAAAGACCCGGCACGGATGAGAGATGGGATCAGAGGGGGAACAAGAATAGGCAGAACAAACTCCAAGTCAGTTAAAATAGATAATGGTACCTCTCAAGGAAGCATCATTAGTCCAGTTCTTTTTAATGTCATGATAAATGATATCTTTGAGCAGGTAGGTACAGGATTTGGCAAATCATTCTTTGCAGATGATGGTGCAATCTGGAAAAAAGGAAGAAATGTCAAGTATAAAATCAGGTACAAAAGGCTTTAAGATCAGTTGAAAACTGGGCAAACAAATGGGGTTTCAGGATTTCTGCTTCTAAGTCCAAATATATGATTTTTGGCTTTAGAAGAAAGATTCCTGATTGTGAATTGTGTCTATATGATTCTCCATTAGAAAGAGTCAAGGTATTCCAGTTTTTAGGCATCTGGTTTGATGAAAGACTTACTTGGAGGGTTTGTATAGATAAAACAATTGGAAAGTGTGAGAAAGTTTTAAATCTTATAAGAATATTGCTGGATATGACTGGGGAGCAGGGCGAGAAACTATGTACTTAATATATCTAGCTATGATTAGATCAGTAATTGATTATGGTTGTATTGATTATGGTTCCGCTGCTACGGCAGTGCTTGAAAAATTAGACACTGTGCAGTTCAAAGCACTTAGACTCTGTTGTGGAGCTTTCATTATGTGTGGAGATGGAAGAAGCACCTCTACATTTAGATAGATAGATAGATAGATAGATACTTTATTCATCCCCATGGGGAAATTCAACTTTTTTTCCAATGTCCCATACACTTGTTGTAGCAAAACTAATTACATACAATACTTAACTCAGTAAAAAAAAAATATGATATGCATCTAAATCACTATCTCAAAAAGCATTAATAATAGCTTTTAAAAAGTTCTTAAGTCCTGGCGGTAGAATTGTAAAGCCTAATGGCATTGGGGAGTATTGACCTCTTCTTTAAGACGAGTTAAGTTGGGCCTGCAGTATTGGGTAAAACTAAATGGCTTCAATCACAGCTGTCCATCAAAATGTCTTTTGCAGGAGATGTCAGAGCACCAAAGTAAAATTAAAAGATATCCATTTTTAGATTTGGTTAATATCTGGGCTGTGAAATTGAAACTGATTGATGAAGATATAGCTGACTGAATTTGCTTGCCACCCATTCCTTTTTGGCTTTTGCCAGAGCCAGAAGTAGACCTATTCCTCCTTTCTCAGCTTCAAGGAAGCAGAGCAATTTCAACAGCATTGATCGTAAATGAATATTTAAATAATAAATGGGGCTCTTACTTGAAGATTTTTACTGATCGCTCAGTGGACCCAGAGAGCAGTAAGGCAGGATTTGGGATGTACGTGTCTCAACTGGTCACCAGGTTTTGCAACAGAATTATTAGCAATCCTCTGGGCCTTATGGTGGATAGAAGACTCTCAACCATGCAGGGTTATCATCTGTTCAGATTCTGCTGCTGCCTTAGAGGCTATAAAAGGGAATAAATCAAAAGCTCATCCTGACATAGTTATTGAGATTCTCTTAGTTTTGTTTAGAGTAGGGAAGATAGGTTGTGAAGTCAGATTTACATGGATACCTGGGCATGCTGGGGTAGAAGGAAATGAAATTGTGGATGGCATTGCAAAGTCTTCCTTACAGAGCAGGCAAGTAGGAATTATTTTCTGTTTCTACGTGTGACTAGTTTATATTTGAGAATTTGAGTTTCTTGAAATTCTGTACATCCTGTGGAGGGCAGTAATATGCCTAGATGCGTCTAAACTGCCGGAAATAGAAGAAGAAGAAGGAACTGCCAGTTCATTGGTTGACTTCAGTGTGAGTAACCTCATTTCATGGTTCTTAGGACTTCCAGTTCTAAGTCTAGCATCGCTCCTGGATACCGACTCCATACTCGCTACGTCAATAACGCCTCCTGACTCTTCCTCCACGCCCGTGTTCTGCACTTGGGTTCGTCCACCACCACGCTCATGTAACAGAATGAACTGGTCATAATGAATGCGGCGGACACGGATCCCATACAACAGGCCCTCACCAGTCAGGGCTACCTACCGGGAGCCCACGACCAACTACTTAGTGAGGTCACAGAAAACCTTTGGACGCTGTCCACGAATGCACAGAAGGTCAGTGAGCAGGTGGACGGAGTTTCCACTTCCCTTCCTCCATCCGGAGGGAGGTGTTAGGCCTTCCTGTTATAATCCTATCTGGTCTTTGAGCTACAGCCATGTACCTACGCTTCAGATAAATCTAAGATTGCGTACATCATGGGACTGCTACGAGGGGATGCCTTGGCTTGGGCAACCGCGATATGGATAACCGACCAGAGGTTTGTTCCTCCTTCCCCACATTTGTTGCTGAAATGAGGAAGGTCTTCGAACAACCCATTCGCGGTAAGGATGCTACTAAACACTTGCTGACTCTTTTTCAGGGTTCGCGAAGCGTAGCAAGGTATTCCATCGAGTTCCGAATCTTAGCCGCAGACTCGGTGAAATGACGAGACTCTACGGGAGGTATTTTGACAGGGCCTCTAGGACAAGATAAAGGATGGACTGGCAGCGAGGGATGACACAGACTGTCTGGACTCTCTGATCTCACTATTGGTTAGATTATCAACTTCAAGAGCGCTTCTCGGGGAAACCCACGGTCCACCTAATCAGTCCCAGCCAGCCTCCCTTCCCCAGCCGCTCCAAGTGTAGCTCCTGTTCCGACTGTCCCCACAACCCTGGGGGAGGAATCGATGCAGCTGGGACAGAACCGGTTCTCCCCAGCCGAATGAGTTTGGAGGTGGAGAGCTGGGGATTGTTTCTATTGTGGCCAGCCAGGACATTCCTGTGATTCTTGCCCTCAGTGGCTAAAAGGGAAGTGCACCAGTGAAAAAGGGGGCCCTGGTGAGCTGGACAATACTCCCTTCAGCCCCCCCAGACTCAGATGCAGATCCCAGCTACTGTGAATTACCAACGACAGTCTCTGTCCCTATCCGCTTTGGTGGATTCCAGTGTCGAGGGCAATCTGCTGGATGAAAACATAGCCTCCCAGGCTGGAATACCTTGCAAGCTGCTAATTACCCCCCTGGAGGCCCAGGCCCTGGATGGAAAACTGCTGGCTCGGGTGACCCCCTGTACGCTGCCCCTGACCTTGATCCTATCCGGCAACCATCGGGAGGAGGTTCAGTCTACAATTCAGTCTCATTTGTTCACTTCAAGTCCTGATAGTTCTAGGGTATCCATGGCTGGCCCAACACAATCCCCACATCAACTGGTCTACCGGGAGGATAGCCAAATGGAGCCAGTCTTGCCATGCCAACTATCTGAAATTAGCCCCATCTCCCAGGGAAGCTACCGTGACCCCGCCTGTCCCGGAACCCCTCGATTTGTCCCGAGTCCCTACAGAATATCAAGACCTGGGACCGGTATTCAGTAAACAACAGGCCCTTTCCCTGCCTCCGCACCGCCCATATGATTGTGCCATCGACCATATCCCCGGAGCCTCGCTACCCACCAGTCGCCTTTTTAACCTATCCCGACCGGAAAGAGAGGCCATGGAGAAGTACATCAGTGAGTCCCTCACGGCGGGCGTGATCAGACCTTCATCTTCCCCGATAGAAAAGAAGGACGGGTTGCTTCATCCTTGTATTGATTACAGAGGCCTAAACAGTATAACAGTTAAGAATAAGTACCCTCCACCCCTCATTAGTTCGGCTTTTGAACCACTGCATGGAGCCACCATTTTCTCAAAGCTGGTCCTTCCGAACGCCTACCACCTAGTCAGGGTGAGGGAGGGGGACGAGTGGAAGAAGGCCTTTTATATATCTCTGAGCCACTTCAAATATTTGGTCATGCCATTTGGCCTCACCAATGCTCCTGCCGTTTTTCAAGCCCTCATTAATGACATACTGAGGGACTTTATTAATTGGTTTGTATTCATTTACCTCAATGATATCCTGATATTTTCTAGCACCCCCCCAAGAACACATTCACCATGTCCGTCAAGTCCTCCAGAGACTGTGGGAAAACCAACTATTTGTGAAGGCAGAGAAAAGTGAGTTCCACATTCCTTCGGTCAGCTTCCTGGGTTATATCATTGAGAGCGGGCAGGTGAGAGCAGACCCCGAGAAGATCCGGGCAGTGGAAGAATGGCCTAGGCCCACGACCCTCAAACAACTTCAATGATTCCTGGGGTTTGCAAATTTCTACCGCCGATTTATCAGAGACTACAGTCGAGTAGCAGCCCCCCTTACTCGGCTTATATCGCCTACTACCCCCTTCTGTTGGGGCTCCGAAGCTGATTCAGCATTCACAGACCTGAAGAGACATTTCACTACTGTTCCCATCCTGGTCCATCCTGACCCAGCCCGTCAATTTATTGTGGAGGTGGACACCTCTGACTCCGGGATAGGAGCAGTCCTGTCCCAATTGTCAATTTGGGATGAAAAGCTTCACCCCTGCTCCTTCAGTTCTCGCCAACTGTTCTTGGAATTACAACATGGGGAATCGGGAACTCCTGGCAGCCAAACTAGCATTGGGAGAATGGAGGCACTGGCTGGAGGGGGCAAAACAACCATTTGTGGTACGGACTGATCATAAAAAACCTGGGGTATATTCAGACTGCCAAACGTTTGAACACCCCCCCCCCCCCCAGGTTTGTTGGGCATTATTTTTTTGGCCAGTTCAAGTTTTCCCTCACATATCATCCAGGGTCCAAGAACAGGAAGCTGGACGCGCTCTCCCACCAATATGACTCCAAGGAGGACACTTCCAGCCCAGGGACTATCCTACCACCACCGTGTGTGGTCGCCACCCTCACTTGGGAGATTGAGTCCAAAGTAAAAGGAGCCCAACGGGATGACCCCAACCCCAGCAATGGACCCGGCGATCACCTGTATTTGCCCGTTTCCATCAGGTCTCAGGTTCCCCAATGGGGACATGCGTCTTGGTTCGCCTGCCACCCCGGGAGTGATCGGACCCTAGCGCTCCTGAAAAAACACTTTTGGTGGCCGTCCATGGAGGCGGATACTCATTCCTATGTCTCGGCATGTTCCATCTGTGCCCGGGGAAAAGCCTCTCATTGGCCACCTGCAAGTTTACTTCATCCTCTACCTGTCCCTCGTCGCACATCGCCCCAGGATTTGTCACCAGTCTACCCCCTTCACATGGGAACACCACTGTACTCACCGTGGTAGAACGGTTCTCCAAGACAGTGCACTTTGTTGCCCTCCCTAAACTCCCTTCCTCTCAAGAAACCACAGATCATCTCGTCCACCATACTTGGCAGATGGCGTTTAATGTGAATAAGTGTGAGGTGATCCACTTTGGGAGTAAGAACAGGAAGGCAGATTATTATCTGAACGGTGTAGAGTTGGGTAAGGGAGAAATACAAAGAGATCTTAGAGTCCTTGTTCATCAGTCACTGAAGGTGAATGAGCAAGTGCAGCAGGCAGTGAAGAAGGCTAATGGAATGTTGGCCTTTATTACAAAGGGAATTGAGTACAAGAGCAAGGAAATCCTCTTACATTTGTACAGAACCCTGGTGAGACCACACCTGGAGTATTGTGTACAGTTTTGGTCTCCAGGGTTAAGGAAGGACATCCTGGCTGTTGAGGAAGTTCAGCGTAGCAGCGAGCGAGGTTAATTCCTGGGATGTCTGGACTGTCTTACGCAGAGAGGTTAGAGAGACTGGGCTTGTACATGCTGGAATTAAGGAGATTGAGAGGGGATCTGATTGAAACATATAAAATTATTAAGGGATTGGACAAGATAGAGGCAGGAAATATGTTCCAGATGCTGGGAGAGTCCAGTACCAGAGGGCATGGTTTGAGAATAAGGGGTAGGTCATTTAGGACAGAGTTAAGGAAAAACTTCTTCGCCCAGAGAGTTGTGGGGGTCTGGAATGCACTGCCTTGGAAGGCAGTGGAGGCCAATTCTCTGGATGCTTTCAAAAAGGAGCTAAATAGGTATCTTATGGATAGGGGAATCAAGGGATATGGGGACAAGGCAGGAACCTGGTATTGATAGTAGATGATAAGCCATGATCTCAGAATGGCAGTGCAGGCTCGAAGGGCCGAATGGTCTACTTCTGCACTTTTTGTCTATTGTCTTCTGCCTGCACGGAATCCCCACAGACATTGTCTCTGATCGAGGTCCCCAGTTCGTCTCACAGGTATGGAAGGCTTTCTGTCAAGCCTCAGGTTCATTGGTCAGCCTGTAATCCGGCTTCCAGCCCCAGACAAACGGGCAGACGGAATGGGTCAACCAAGACCTGGAGGCAATGCTATATTGTGTAACGGCAAACAACCCGTCGACCTGGAGCGACCACCTCCCGTGGGTTGAGAACGCCCACAACTCTCCAGTGAGCTCGGCCATTGGAAGGTCTCCATTCGAGTGCTCCCTGGGGTACCAACCCCTGCTGTTCCCCGCACAAGAAAAGAAGATTGAGGTACCGTTGGTTCAGGACCATATCGATTGGTGCCTTAAGGCTTGGGAGGAGACATGCACGGCCCTACTCGGATCAGCAAAACACAGTAAGAAGACGGCCGACTGACACCGGACTCTGGCGCCTGAGTACCAACCGGGGCAGATGGTGTGGCTTTCATCCAAGGACATCCCACTCAAGAACGAGCATAAGAAACTCGCCCCTCGCTTCCTGGGACCATTCAAGGTCGAAAGTGTTATCAATCCCGCAGAGGTCTGCCTAAAACTGCCAAGATCTATGCGCACCTACCCGACTTTTCATGTTTCCCAGTTAAAGCCAGTATCCGTCAGCCCCTTGTATCCCCTGGCTGAGACTACCCCACCTGCCCATATCATCGACAACCATCCGGCATACACTGTTCGAAGACTACTGGATGTGTGCCGTAGGGGCAGGGGTTTCCAATACCCTGTATGGAAGGGTACGGTCCAGAAGAGTGTTCCTGGGTCCCCTGCTTCTTTATCCTAGACCCTTCCCTCATCCAGCATTTTCATCGGGACCATCCACACAGGGCTGGAGGCTCCCATTAAGGGAGGGGTACTGTCATAGTCCCGTCTGGCAATTCCCCATTACCTCCTTAATTGGGCCCTAACCCCCTTGCCTGATTTCCAATCATTCCCCATTCAGCAAATTACACACACCTGCTTCCCATCAGTAACTGCAGGATAAAAACCATGGAAACACAACAAGGAACTGCCAGTTCGTTGGTCGACTCCTGCGTTTCATGGTTCTTAGGACTGCCAGTTCTAAGTCTAGCATCGCTCCTGGATACCGATTCCACGCTCGCTACGTCAATAACGCCTCCTGACTCTTCCTCCACGCCCGTGTTCTGCACTTGGGTTTGTCCACCACCACGCTCATGTAACATGTATACACTTAGTGGCCACTTTATTATGTACCTCCTGGAACTAATTAAGTGGCCACTGAGTGTATGGTCATGGTCATGGTCTTCGGCTGCTGTAGCCCATCCACTTCGAGGTTCGATGTGTTGTGCATTCAGAGTTGTTCTTCTGCACAAATGTTGTAACAGGAGGTTATTTGAGTTACTGTTGCCTTCCTGTCAGCCTGAACCAGTGCAGTCCTCTGACCTCTCTCATTAACAAGACCTATTCGTGCACAAAACTACCACACACTTGATGTTTGTTTGATTATTGCACCATTCTCTGTAAATGCTAGCAACTTGAGCATGAAAATCGCAGTAGATCAAAGGTTCATTTATTATCACAATATGTACCCATATATATCTCTGAGATTCTTCTCCTCCTGATAGCCCTGAAACAAAGAATAAACATGAAAATCGTTCACAGAGAATCAAATCCACCCTCCCGTGCACAAAACAAACCAAGATCATTGACCCCCAATCCCCCCTCCCTGCACAAAAAAATGAACAGAACAAAGTGAGAACATCAACCCCAAAACCCCTCCCCTCGTACAACTAAATGAACAGAGTGCAACAAAAGCATTGACTCCCAAACACCTTGCTTGCACAACAAAATGGAAAGGAACAAGCAAAAAAACACAGACTAAAAAAAGCCATAAGTCTGATAAAAATCCACAGTCTGTAACCACAGTAGTCCAATCCATAAATGCAGAACCACGATACCGTCTTCCTTCATTATCAAAAGAGAAGGACACTGCACAAATGATGCAGAGAGGCCTATCCACTTGTCATATCGAGCCACACAGCAACAGGCTGCTCACAGTCTCCTAGGCAGCGATCGAAAAGAAAGGCAGTTGGCATTAAACTATTGCTCACCTTCTGCATTCGTCTCAATGTTTCACTCTTCCTTGATGTTTTAATTGGCAATTAATGTACACTTTAATCAGTGCCATCTCAAAGTTTGTTCGCATCAAAGCTGTCTGAGTATGGACTCACTTCCCAGAATCTTCTTTGAAACAGATCATTCGTTTGATCTCCTGACTGTAAATCACAGGCTCTACCAGTCCCAGAAACACATTTAAGATGAAAAACAGGTGTAAAAGAAGTAAAATAGACATTTTTGTAGGCAATCTGGAAGATGTCAAGCGAAGACGCATTGTATGCTGGCCCGATCCTGACTGACATTCTGAGAAACTTAATCCACCACATCTGGCGTTTCCTCTGAACAGCAACTGAACCTTTTGGTGATGTCTGCGTACTTTTACGTATTGAGTTTCTGCCGCATGATTAGCTGATTAGATATCTGCATAATGCAACAGAGTATTGATGCACCATCAATAACTCTCGGTGACGGGAGGCGAATGATAGGCTTTTATTAGCAGCAAAACGGAGCACAGCATCTCGGAGACTGAGGGGGGAGCAGTGCCTCCAATCACCTTTATACAGGGGTTTGTGGGAGAAGCCACAGGAGCAGTCAGCAGAGGGGCGTGTCCCGACAGGTATACATAGTTTACCACATTCACCCCCACTTTGTTTTGAAAGAGAGTCCCCACAGGGCGAAGTTTCTTACAAGTATATTTACAGGTTGTCTATCAGGTGGTCAAGTCTGTCGCTGCGATCTACGTAGCACCAGTGGTGATTGCACCGGTGACGGTGGTTGTGCTGGCTCCGGCCGGACTTGAGGTGCCAGCCCGTTAGGCATCAGTAATCCCTCATGCGTGTGCATGGCGCCTGGTATGGGAGTGTCATGAGGAGTCTGTAGGGCTTGTTGTGCGCGGTGTCTCATGGGTATATACATCAGTGGGTACGGGGTTCATTGTCACCGTGGAGTGTTCAGGGTAGGGGTCTGGTGCTCCTGCGGGCGCCAGGTCGCGGATGGAGACCGTGTCCTCCCGCCCATCAGGTAAGACCACGTAGGCGTACTGGGGGTTCGCATGAAGTAGGTGAACCCTCTCAACCATCGGGGAGTATTTATTGCTCCTCACATGTTTCTGGCCCTGGGGACATCAGCCAAGCCGGTAGGGTGGTCCCAGTGGCAGACTTCCTGGGAAAAGAAAAGAGTCGCTCATGAGGGGTGGCATTGGTGGACCTGCATAACAGGGAGCAGATGGAATGGAATGCCTCAGGGAGGACCTCCTGCCAGCGAGAGACCAGCAATCCCTTTGACCTAAGGGCTAAGAGTGTGGCCTTCCACACAGTGGCATTCTCCCTCGCCACCTGTCCATTCCCCTAGGGATTATAGCTCGTGGTCTTACTAGTAGCAATACCCCTAGCCAACAGGTACTGGTGCAGCTCGTCACTCATAAATGAGGACCCTCTATCACTGTGGATATAGCAGGGATATCCGAACAGAGTGAAAAGCTGGCGCAGAGCTTTTATGACGGGCGTGGCAGTGGTATCGGGGCAGGGGATGGCAAAGGGGAACCACGAGTACTCGTCGATTATGTTGAGAAGGTAGACATTGCGGTCGGTGGAGGGAAGGGGGCCCTTAAAGTTGACACTCAGTCGCTCAAAGGGGCGGGTGGCCTTGATAAGTTGTGTCTTTTCAGGATGGTAGAAGTGCGGTTTGCACTCAGTGCAGACTTGACAGTCCCTGGTCATCGTCCTGATTTCCTCAAGGGAGTAAGGCAGGTTCCGGGCTTTCACGAAATGGTAAAGTCGGGTGACCCCCGGGTGGCAAAGATCTGCATGGAGGGCATATAGCCAGTCGAGCTGCGCGCTGGCACATGCTCCCCGTGATAGGGCATCAGGGGGCTCATTGAGCCTTCCAGGCCGGTACAGGATGTCATAGTTGTAGGTGGAGAGTTCTATTCTCCACCTCAAAATTTTATCATTTTTGATCTTGCCCCGCTGTTGGTTGTTAAACATGAACACAACGGAGCGCTGGTCAGTCAGCAAGGTGAACCTTTTGCCGGCGAGCTAGTGCCTCCAGTGCCTAATAGCTTCCACTATGGCCTGGGCTTCTTTCTCCACCGCGGAGTGCCGAATTTAAGGGCCCTGAAGGGTACGAGAGAAGAATGCTACCGGCCTTCCTGCCTGATCGAGGGTAGCAGCCAGCGTGAAGTCGGAGGCGTCACTCTCTACTTGGAAGGGAATGGTCTCGTCCAACACATGCGTCGTTGCTTTGGCAATGTCCCCTTTAATGCGGCTGAAGGCCGCGTGGGCGTCGGCTGAGAGGGGAAATGCGGTGGACTTGACCAGGGGACGGGCCTTGTCTGCATAGTGAGGGACCCATTGGGCATAATAGGAAAAAAATGCCCAGGCACCGTTTGAGGGCTCTGAGGGTGGTGGGAAGAGGGAATTCCAACAGGGGGGCGCATATGGTTGGGGTCAGGGCCGATGACCCCGTTCTCCATGACATTCACAAGGATAGCAAGTCGGGTGGTTCCGAACACACACTTGTCCCTGTTATAGGTGAGGTTAAGAGCTTTGGCCGCTTGGGAAAATCGTTGGAGGTTGATGTCGTGATCCTGCCAGTCGTAACCGTAGATGGTGATGTTATCCAGCTATGGGAACGTGGCCTTCAGTTGGCACTGGTCCACCATCCGGTCCATTTCCCTCTGGAAGACACAGACACCATTCGTGACACCGAAGGGGATGCGCAGGAAATGATAGAGCCTGCCGGCCGCCTCGAAGGTGGTGTAGGGGCGGTCCTCCGGGTGGATGGGGAGCTGATGGTAAGCGGATTTCAGGTCTATGGTCGAGTACACCTTGTACTGAGCTATCTGATCGACCATATCCGCGATGCGGGGTAGGGGGTACGCGTCAAGCTGCGTGAACCTATTGATGGTCTGGCTATAGTCCACGACCATCCTATTTTTCTGCCCGGTCCGAACAATGACCACCTGGGCCCTCCAAGGACTTGTGCTTGGCTCAATGATCCCCTCCCTGAGCAGCCGCTGCACCTCCGACTTAATGAAGGCCCTGTCCCCCGCGCTGTACCTTCTGCTTTTAGTTGCCACAGGTTTACAGTCGGGGGTCAGGTTGGTGAACAGCGGTGGGGGAGGGATCTTGAGGGTGGAGAGGCTGCAACTGGTGTCAGTAGGGCGGCCGTTGGCATGGTGTTGGGTGGGATGTGCGGGTCGGTGTGTGTGTGGTCAGTAGCGGGGTATATGACGAAGTCTCACAAAACTCAGGATTTCTGACAGTGATTGGTGGGAGGGGCCCGTCATACTCCATTCTCACACTTTTCAGGTGGCTCTGGAAGTTGAGCCCCAATAGCACAGGGGCACACAGTTGAGGCATAACCAGTCGACCGCGAAGTCCCGATATTCTGTGCCCTGCACCACCAATGTCGCTACACAACCCCCCCGGATGTCTATGGAATGTGATCCAGAAACCATGGTGACCTTCTGGCTTACCGGCTGTGTCACGAGTCCGCAGCGTTGCACTGTGTCCGGGTGAATAAAACTCTCAGTGCTGCCCGTGTCAAACAGGCAGCTAGTCCTGTGCCCCTCCACCAGGATGTCCATCATTGACCTTGCGAGCTGGTGTGGAGCGCTTTGGTCGAGGGTCACGGAGGCCAGAGTTGTATCACCGTCTTGGTGCCCGGTAAGCACCCGTAGGTCAGAGGCAGGGCGAGATGGCGCTGACAAAGATGGCCGCCCCCATGCCTCGCACGCGGCGGGCAGGCAAGATGGCGACCCCCATGCCTCGCACATGGCGCTGCTCGACCCCGCTCATGGTTTGGACTCACAGGCCTTGGCGAAGTGGCCCTTCTTTCCGCAGCTGGAGCAGGTAGCTTCTCAGGCCGGGGTGCTTTTCGAGTCCGCAGAAGTAACACTGCGCGGACTTGCGACTGGCAAGAGCCGTGGTCAATTCGCCGGCGGGTTGCGGGGAGTTCACAGACTCACGACTGTCAGCAGCCGAGGTCGATTCACCGGCGGGTTGTGGGGACTTCATGGACTTGCGACTGGCAGTAGCCGAGGTCGTTTCGCTGGCGGGTTGCAGGGTCTGCAGCGTCCATGAGGCCGGCGGGAGATCGTGCGCCTGGACAGCATCAGCATTGTACAGAGCAGCCTCCAGCGTGTTGGCCAGCTCGATCGCCGAATGTAAGGTAAGATCGGCATGTTCCAGCAGCTGCTGGCACATGTACACTGACCTGATCCCCGTAACGAAGGTGTCTTGTACCAGGAGATCCGCATGCTGCTCCGCCGTCAGTCCCCTGCAGTCGCAGGCCCCCACAAGTGTCTGTAGGGCCCGGACAAACTCAGCGCTCGACTCTCCAGCCTGCTGCCGCTGTGTCGCTAAGCGATGTCTTGTGTTGATGGTGTTTACCAGCCGCAGGTATTGTCTTTTGAGGGCGTCCAGTGCCCCTTGGTAGGTTGGCAGGTCCCTGATCAGGGAGTAGACCCACGGACTGACTCTGGAGAGGAGAATTTTGTGCATCGTGGCAGGCTCGGTCACACGAATCTCCTCCAGTTATGATTGGAAGCATGCAAGCCAGAGTTCAAAAGCGATGCCGGCTTCCGGAGATTGAGGGTCAATATCCAATCTGTCGGGTCGTAAAATGCTCTCCATGTTTTAAAATTGCTGCTAATAAAATTGATGCACCGTCAATAACTCTTGGAGAAGGGAGGTGAACGATATGCTTTTATTAGCAGCAAAACGGAGCACAGCATCTCGGTGACTGAGGGGGGAGCAGTGCCTCCAATCGCCTTTATACAGGGATCTGTGGGAGGAGCCACAGGAGCAGTCAGCAGAGGGGCGTGTCCCGACAGGTATACATAGTTTACCACAAATATGTAATAAAGTGGCTACTGAGGGTATTTACAAAACTTGCTATTGAGTCAAAATAATAATTCACAAATATAAATCATTTGCATGAACATACTCAGAATTTTTGTACACAGTTCTAGTTGCTTCAGTAGATAAATAAAGGTCTTCAAGTCATAAATCTTTTGAAAGAATTAAGAAAAATACAAAAACAAATAGTGAAGGTAGATAGATTGGATTATGATGAGTTGTCATGTAAATTAGAAATGTTCTTATAATTTCAGTAGTCATGTAATTTAAAGAATAAATCACAGATTTGTTTAGTTTTTAAGGAATTGCTCCATTAGCCACTGTACTGTAATCTTCTCCTGCATAATGATTGAATATCATTTTGATATCTGAGATTACTCTTATAGAGAAATACACTGAAAACATCATTTTGGCATGAGATGTGTAAAAGTGTTTTGTAGCACTCCAAGTTATAAGGTTAAATATTTTATTTCTAAATCATTTCAAGAAGGAATAAAAGATGTTCAAATAAGCTCTAATAAGCTGTGTTTGACCATGACCTCTACTGCTGACCATATGGAAACATAGAAACCCTGCTGCACAATACATATCTTTACTTTGGAAATTACCTAGGGTTATCGATAGCCCTCTATTTTTCTAAGCTCAATGCACCTATCCAGGAATCTCTTAAAAGATCCTATCGTATCCGCCTCCACCACTGTTGCTGGTGTCGTGGTTTCTTGTGCCCCACAAACAACCAGGAGACGCAGAAGATTCTTCAAGAAGTATTAAACTTTAATTTGCAAATCAAAGCTGAGACAGTCATTGAGCTAGTCGCTGATTGCCCACCGATCCTTGTACATAGCATTTTTTATAGCAATCTCCTGGTTTAGTTGCATTAGCATATCCAATCGGTCTACAGTTGCGTATCACAAGTACATCCGCCACTATTGTTTCTACCCATTGACTTAATCATGTTCTAATCTACATCTCTTAGCTACCTCTCATTAACACACCATTATAATCTACATCTCTTAGCTAGCCTCTTATTAACACCCATTATCTTCTACATTCTTAAGATTTCATTCTCCTACTAAATTGGATACATGCATAGCAAATAGCAAGTTCAAAGCTGACTACATAGTTTTGGTTACACAGCAAACAATGCAACTTTTATACTCCAATATATCCCCCCTTTGAGACCCATAGGGTCTCACACAGAGAAAGAAGACTAAGAGTCCGCGCACAAAAGCCCCAATGAACTCAAGCACTTATTCCCAAATCTCGGGTTAAACTATAATTTTCTGCACCAAGACCTCAAAGTATTCTCTCCCTGTTACCCTGGGCCGCTGAGCCAAAAACCTGTCCCTTTGTACCTGAGACAGGGAAAAAAAACTCAGAAGCCCTTACAATCTACTCCCACACTGTCGTTTTGCTCTTGTTCATCCTGTAGGTGTTGTAGGCTGTAACGATACATTTTCGGTGTTTCTTTCTCCACTAAGCTTGCTTCAGTAATTGCCATGAGCATCGGAAATTGTTTGGTTGCAGCACGCACTACAAGAGACTTGAGACAAGGAAGAAAACAACACAGCACAAGCGCACAGCTCAACAATACAATACTGACAGTTATTGCCATTTTAGTCAGCCGTGCTCCCCATCCTCCGAGTCTACTTTCTAACCAGTCTGCTGTCCGAACCCTGCATTCTGTGCGCATACCTCGCACTGTGACAAGACAAAGTCCACTGAAGCCTGTAAATAAGGTGACCAAAAACCATCCTTCTTTATTTTCTTTATCACTTCCCCCCTTGCACAATGGTCAATCCCATGCGCTTCTGAAATCAGAATCGTCAGTAGAGGGGTGGGCGCTACCAACAAACCGTCTTCCATGCTCCACAAGCCTTCCAGGTTCTGCTTGGCCCCCCTTCGTCTCCACATTGTCTGTTCTGCCAAAGTTGCCTTACCTTGTATTTCAATTAGGTCCTCTACCACAGGTTCTGGAGTTAGGCTTACCTGGGGGGCAATGACAGCTGATGAACATCCAGATGCTTTTCTGGCTGCCTCGTCCGCAGCTTGATTTCCCTTTGTTATTACATCATTTCCCTTTTTATGTGCCTGGCATTTTACTATAGCCAATGCTTTAGGTTTCATCATGGCTTTTATTAAGTCTAGAATTCGCTGACAATGTTGTATGGGATCTCCACTACTTTTTTAAAACCTCTCTGTTTCCACACTGCCCCGAACAAATGGCATACTCCATGAGCATATGCTGAATCAGTATAGATGTCTACTTTCTCACCTTCCATCATTTCACACGCAGCTGTCAGGGCTTTGATTTCCGCTAGTTGGGCGGAACACGGTTGGGGACAGGACTCCATCCTAATAATCTTAAAGCTCGACTGATCCTGCTGCACTACTGAGAACCCTGCGTGATTTCCATCATAATCCCTATAACAAGAGCCATCTACGAACAGAACCTTTTTATCTACATCCTCTAGTGGTTCTGACCGTAAATCTGCTCTTAATTTGGCAAATGCCATTGTCTTCCCTACACAATCATGGGGTTCTCCTTCATAGCCCAAAGGGACAAAATTGGCTATATTACTGGTAGTGCATCTCTGTATAGTTATGTCAGGAAATGTCAATAGCATCTGATACGCTGCTATCCTGGCTGGCGTCAGCACAAATTTCCCTCTTTCCAGCAATTCTGCTACTTTGTGGTGTGTGTACAGAGTCACAGGATAGCCCAGGGTTACAGATGATGCCTTTTCATATGTATAGTACAGCGCCGCCAATCCCTGATAACAGGGTGGGTACCCCTGAGCCACCTCATCTAGTCTCGTACTGTAGTATGCTATCAGTTGCTTTGCTTTCCCTGTGCCTGTCTCTTGTGTTAGAACCGCTGTGACATAACCCTCCTGTTGGTTGGATACATACAAATGAAAAACCTTCTCGTAGTCAGGCAAAGCTAATGCTGGTGCTGACTGCAATTCCTGCTTAATAGTATTGAAAGCTATCTCCGCCTCTTCATTCCACTGTAAGCCGTTCTTCAAATTTGTATGTCCTGCTTCTTTCATTATCTTTCTCAAAGGTGCCACAATCTTAGCATATTCGCCTATCCAATCTGAGCTGTACCCTGCCATTCCCAACAACGTCATCATCTGCCCTACAGTCTGGGGTTTTGGGGCCTTAGTTATTGCCTCAATCTGATCTGGTGCTATCGCCTTCACTCCCTTGGATATTACCCTGCCTAAGTATTCCACTTGCTGCGTGCAAAATTGCAGTTTCTTTTTGGATACTTTATGTCCTCCGTGCGCCAGCTTCTCTAACAGAGTTATAGTGTCCTGCTCACACTGTTCCTCGCTGTGGGAGCAAATCAACAGGTCATCCACATACTGTAACAATGTACTTTCCAATGGTATGCCCTCTAGGTCTGCCTTCAACACCTGATTAAAAACATGTGGTGAATGTTTAAACCCTTGCGGCATTCTGGTATAGGTATACTGAGCACCTCTGTAAGTAAATGCAAACAAATACTGACACTGATCGGCTAGAGGAATACTAAAGAAAGCTGAACACAAATCAATCACTGAAAAGTAACTTGCTTCTGGTGGAACATTAGTCAAAAGCGTGTGTGGGTTGGGGACTACCACTGGCCAGTCCTCTACCACATCATTTACCGCTCGCAAATCATGCACCAATCTCCACTTAGATTTATCTGCTTTTAAGACCGGCAGCAACTGGGTATTGCATGGACTGTTTGTTCTTTTAAGCACTCCTATTTCAAGCAACCCTTGCACTGTCGATGCTATTCCCTCTTCTGCTTCTGGTCTTAGAGGGTATTGTGGTCTCCTGGGTGGAATTGCTCCCCTTTTCAGCCTTATTTCCACCAGACTAGCTGTTTTTATTTTCCCTACGTCCGTGTCATGCTGTGACCACAGAATAGATGGCAACTCATCTAACCTTCTATCTTTCTGTTGGCCTCTTTCCTTTCCCAACAATGGCATGTGTGGTTGGGGAGTTATTTCGACCTCTCTCACTGTCCCTACCATATCTACACTTACCATTATTTTAATGCAATTGTCTTCTGATATCCGCACCTCTGGCGTGATTTTCCTCCACACTGTTACGGTTTCAGCACTCTTAACTAAGGGTCCTAAGTCTTTAGACTGATATCCCTTGTTTACCAACAACGTTATGTGGGGCACAGCCTCCGGTATCCTGTACCATTTTTCTAAAAAGGTGTTCCACTTAACTTGTAAAGCTGCCCCTTGCTTTCCAATTATCACAGCCTCCCCTTCCAGGTGCTGTTGGGTACATGCCTCCAGGTGCCATCTCTCCTCTAACTCCCTGTTCTGAGTCTCGTCAAAAATCACTGTACAATGTAGCTCAGATTTGGGCATTACAGCCCTGGGTAATATAGCCTGCATGCCCTTTTTCCATTTTTCCCAGGTTTCCTGAATCTGATCTGCGATGTCTCCTATCCAAAAGACATTAGCCTTCTTGTCTTCTCGCACTATCAGTTGAGCCCCTGCTCTTTCCACACTCAGCCCATTTCTGGTGCATTCTAATTTTAATTCCAGTTTCAATAAGGCATCTCTGCCTAACAAATTAATCGGAGTTCCTTTAAATACTAGCACTGGCAAAACAATTCCTTTATTTCCCATTCTCAACTGCACTGGAGCCGTGCACTGTGTCAACTGTGTTTTCCCAGAGAACCCAACCGTCTTAATAAACTTTCCTGTCATGGGAAGGTGAAGGGCATACTGTGGCTGTACACAAGTGTACGTGGCTCCAGTATCTATCATCATTGGTGTCAGTTGCCCTTCTAACATAACCTGAACAATGGGTTCCTCGTCTGCCTCCCATGCTATCATTGGGTAATGTCCCTTCCCACTCGAGTTCTCAGGGCACCCCTAATACCTCACATAGGGGTTCACAGGTCCGCTTGGGCCTGTGGGGGCTGGTCCTTGGCTAACCTTTAGTTCCCTTCTTATCGGTTCCTGCTGGTGTGTGACAGGCCATGGTGTAAACGGACAATCTCTTCTCATGTGACCTGGCTGATTACATCCCCAGCACAATCTCTCTACCTCTCTTTCCCCCTGTTTCCTCACTGGTCCCCTCTGCCCATAGCTCCTCTGTCCCCCTCCTTGGGACTTCCAGTCCAGTCTGGGCTGTTTGAATTTAGTCAGTTCCTGATAGGGCATTTGCGGGAATGCTCCTCCAAAGACATTGATTATTGGCATGGGGTTTTCAGGCCCTTGTCTTACAGTATGATCGGTTCCTCCATATAGCGGTGCTTCATCCAGTTTGATGGCTGTACTCGGACCGGTGGTTGCTGGCAGCATCTTTTTGTTTTTCTCTTTTTCCATCTTTTTGAATTCTTCGAGCTGCATTTGTATTAACTTTCTTTGCACCTCTTCCTGCTGCTCAGCCAACCTTCATTTGTCTTTCCAGTATTTCTCAACCGCATGGACTACGTGGTCTCTAAATTCTTGTGGGGTCATTGACGTCAGCCCAACCACTTCCTCCAGTTTGGATTTTACTTGCGGAGGCATTGCCTCCAAAATGCTATGTCGGAACAGCGTGGTGATAAATAAGCTATTTTCCACCTCTTGCTCAGTCTCCAGTCTCCACCTTTTCAACTGGTTTTCTACGTAGGCTGCTGGGTTTTCAGTGTCTCCCAGTGGATCCCCTTTTAAGGCTTTGGGGTCCACTTTGGGTGGGTAAAGCTTCCTGAGGGCCTGCCATACCCTCTGCCTCACTCTGTCAAACCCGTCTCCATCAGTTCTCGGGTCGTTCGAGTTTACTATGCCAGCCATTTCCATTAGTTCGTTAAATTTGGAGGTTCCCATCAACCTTATCAATCGTGCCTTCAAATCTCCCATAGCCAATAATCGTCCCGCCGTTTCTTCTTCAAAGGCTCTAATCCATTTCCCTACTCCTTCATATAGATTGGGCAGAGTGTTTTTCAGCCCTTCTAGGTCCTGGGATCCCCAAGGGATATACTGCACTTGTCCTGATCCTTTAACTAACAACGGCATCATTCTTCCTCCTTCTTCCTACCTACCCTGGCTCTCCTCCTCACCTGACTCCCCATCTGTCTCAGGGTATGTCTTTACTGCCTCCCACACAAATTTCTCCGGGGTCCTCTTCTTCCCTCGGTCTCCCTGTGGAGTCCTTCCTTTCTGTCCTGATTCAATACTTGGTTGGCCCCTGGAGTATTTTTCGCATTTCCTCTGGCAATCCCCTCTCAGTAACTTATCTAGCTCTCTCTCTACTTCCGCTAGTCGCTTCCCTACCGCCTCCTTCTGCTCTTCTAGGCTTCTGCCTCCTACCTCTTCCCCACAAATTCTCGCATCCTCTCTCTCTCCACTTAACTCTTGCTCATCCAATGAGTCACCTTCTCTTTCTTCCTGTCCGTGTCTGTACACCTGTGGCAGGGACTCCTCATGATCCTTACTCGTGTTTGATTCCCTTCTCTCTTGAGTTTCTCCAAGACTCTCATCTCCTATCTTTTTTCCACTTCCTCTTGAATGCCTCATCTCTTCCTGCCCTGATGAGCCACTTTCTTTTCTAGTCTGTTTATTTCTATAGTATAACCGATACTCCTCATACTCCTTTTCCTCTCTCAAGTATTTCATCCGTTCAATCTCTTCTTCCATTTCTCTCTTTGCCTGTTCCACCTTTATTCCTTTCTGCCTGTATCTCCTTCCATATCGCTGCTTTTTCCTTCTCGTATTGTCTTTTTTCCTCCTCATTATCCCAAACTTGTACTTCTCCCTGCATGTTTACTGTTCCCGTCAGCAGGGGGCACTGCTTAGGGGTTCCTTCCTCATTATAGGGAGGGGGCTTTCCTGTTTCTTTCACATCCGGGTACGGAGCTGAAGCCAGCTTCTCACTGTACTTTCCTCTCTCTCTAACAGGCTGTTTCTCCAGCACCTTAGTGTCTTCCTCGCTTGTAATCAATATTCTACCTGTCCTCCTCAGCCTTTCTCCCTCCGTTCTGAAGAGATTTAGCACTTCCATTTCTCATTCTCTTTTTTGCCCTCTTTTCTTAGATTTATCTTTTGGTTTGTAATTTTTAATTAGTGTCTCTATTTCTTCGCACAAGCTTACATCAAACGTTCCTTCTCTTGGCCACTTTGTGACCAGGTTTTTGGTTCTTTTTTCCCATTTTTCTGAAGTTTTTGTGATCTCATATTTATTTACTGGGATTTTTTGCTCAGAATCTCTACTGCCGTTCCTTTACCTGTCATGTTGTTCTCTCTTTTTAAGGTATTTCAGATGTTACGTACCCCGTAACTGGGTCACTTACCAGCAAAGATAGAGAGGTCCGTTGAAGTCTGATGGTACTATTTTTAACAGTATTTATTGATAAAAATACACAAAAATAACATCGATACAAACATACAGATAATATACGTCGTCAATACTAAATCTAAAAGCGCGGGTATAATAATAAGAAATAGCTCTATCGTTGTCTAGGGGATAATGTATTGTCCGATGGAAATATAAAAGTCACTCAAGTTCATTCAAGCTGCAGCTTTTGGTTGGAGAGAGAGACGGATTAAAACTTGCCCATTCCTTTTATGATGTCAATCCTTCAAGAGTCGTTGGGGCTGATTTCTCCTTTGTTGTTAGCTAAAGCCGTTCTTCTGTGGCAAGGCCCACCAATTCCGAGGCAAATGGAAAAGGACGCACGTGGCTTTCCACCGGCTTTCGCTATTACACTGTTACAGGATTTCTAGCGTTTCTTCTGGTGCGTCTGAGGGGCTGTTCCCCACAGACCCTCTTTTATCCCCACTCACGAGGTCTCAGATGTCAATCAGGGTGGAATGATGCCATCCCCCAACCAGCCCACGTTGCCTGAGGGCCTCCACGAAGCACAGTACTCAATACACAATTCCGTCTCCAAGAGACAATGGCCGTTTCCCGTAGCTTTGTATCGCCGAGGGGCCAAGACATTCCAAACATCTCTCTCTAATTTCCTGGGTCTCCTGACCTTAATAGCTATCTTGCGATTCTCAAAAAGGAGGGGGCTACACTGCACCCCTCGGCCCCTCAGAGTTGGGCACAGGCGTAACACAGAGATCCACAGTTCGTTTACAGGATAATATTATTTACTCTAATTCTATGCCTAGTCTATCGTCTGTCTACCAGCGCTTTAAACTATATATTGGACTGTCGTTGTTTCCTATTCTATTCTGCCCGTACAGACCTCTATTCAGAGCGGTATCCACAGAACTTTCTCTTTGCACCTCGTCTATTCAGACCCTTATTTCTTAAGGCGGTATCCACGAGGATTTTCTCTATTTTCCTTTCCCTGCCCGCTCAGACCTTCATTTTATACAAAGCGGTATCCACAGGGATTTTCTCTATGCACCTCGTCTATTCAGACCCTTATCTCTTAAGGCGGTATCCATGAGGATTTTCTCTATTTTCCCTTTCCCTGTCCGTTCAGACCTTCGTTTTATACGAAGCAGTGTCTACAGGGACTTACCAACACCACGTGGAATTTTTCTTCACTTAACTTCTTATTAGCTTATTTGTACTTACCCTCACTGCAGTGTTCTTGATCAATCCTCTGAGCCTCCTGTTAACCCCCAATTCTGCCAGATTCTTTGGACCGGAGAGACCCTTCGGCAGTGGTTCTACACTTCTGAGACTCCAAGACCTCCCCAAAACCAACAGAATTCTTAGTCCAAATTGTCACAAAAAGCGCTTACTTTTTGTTTGGGTTCACCCTTAATTCTGTTAGCCTTGTGGGGGTCCCTAGAGGACTGGGAAGCGTCCCCAATCTGCCGTTTCCTTTCCGCTGGTCTCTTTCCGGTCCTGCCACGGTCGCCAATTTTGTCGTGGTTTCTTGTGCCCCACAAACGACCAGGAGGCGCAGAAGATTCTTCAAGAAGTATTAAACTTTAATTTGCAAATCAAAGCTGAGACAGTCATTGATAGTCGCTGACTGCCCACCGATCCTCGTACATAGCATTTTTATAGCAATCTCCTGGTTTAGTTGCATTAACATATCCAATCGGTCTACAGTTGTGTATCACAAGTACATCCGCCACTATTGTTTCTATGCATTGACTTAATCATGTTCTAATCTACATCTCTTAGCTACCTCTCATTAACACACCATTATAATCTACATCTCTTAGCTAGCCTCTCATTAACACCTATTATCTTCTACATTCTTAAGATTTCATTCTCCTACTAAATTGCATACATGCATAGCAAATAACAAGTTCAAAGCTGACTACATAGTTTTGGTTACACAGCAAACTAAATTGGATACATGCATAGCAAATAGCAAACTCAAAGCTGACTACATAATCTACATCTCTTAGCTACCTCTCATTAACACACCATTGTCTTCTACATTCTTCAGATTTTATTCTCCCACTAAATTGGATACATGCATAGCAAATAGCAAGTTCAAAGCTGACTACATAGTTTTGGTTACACAGCAAACAATGCAACTTTTATACTCCAATACTGGCAGCCCATTCCACACACTCACCACTCTCCGCGTAAAAAATTTACCCCTGATGTCGCCTCTGTATATACTTACGAGCACCTTAAAACTACCCTCTCATGCTAGCCATTTCAGCCATGGGAAACATGTCTCTCGTCATCTTATACACCTCTATCAGGTCATCTCTCAGCCTCTGTCACTCCAAGGAGAAAAGGCCAGGTTCACTCAACCTATTGCCTGGATTGCTCCCCAATCCAGGCAACGTCCTTGTGAATCTCCTCTGCACCCTCTCCAACATTTTCACATCCTTCCTGTAGTGAGGCGACCAGAACTGAGCACAGTACTCCAAGTGGGGTCTGATCAGGGTTCTATATAGCTGTAACATTACCTCTTGGCTCTTAAACTCAATCCCTTGGTTGATGAGGGTCAATGCACTTTATTCCTTCTTAACCACAAAGTCAAACTGCACAGTAGCTTTGAGTGTCCTATGGACTCGGACCCCAAGATCCCTCTGATCCTCCACACTGCCAACAGTCTTACCATTAATACTATATTCTGCCATCATATTTGACCTATTGTAATGAACCACCTCACACTTACCTGGGTTGAACTCCATCTGCCACTTCTCAGCCCAGTTTTGCATCCTATCGATGTCCTGCTGTAACCTCTGACAGCCCTCCACACTATCCATAACACCCCAGCCTTGGTGTCATCAGCAAATTTACTAATCCATCCCTCAACTTCCTCATCCAGGTCACTTATAAAAATCACAAAGAGAAGGGGTCCCAGAACAGATCCCTGAGGCACGCCACTGGTCACTGACCTCCATGCAGAATATGACACATCTACAACCATTCTTTGCCTTCTGTTACACATTATTCCTATGATCATGTGCATTTTACCAGATGCTCTGCTTTCTCCCACATTCCAAAGATTGGCTGCCAGAGATTTAATTTAATTGATGCCTAGCTGCATTGAGAAAGGAGAAGTTCATGCCTCAATGATCATTTCCTCTTCTGGAACAGGTTAACGAAGAGTTCCTTAGTTTCACCATTGATGGCAAAATCCAGGCCAATACTTTTCACAATTCCATATCCTATTTACAGTACTTAGGTAACACATACAAAATGCTGGATAAACTCAGCAGGCCAAGCAGCATCTAGGGAAAGAGTGCAGTTGATGTTTCAGGGTGAAACCCTTTGGCAGGTCTGGAGAAAAATAAGCTGAGGAGTAGGTTTAAAAGGTGGAGGGAGGGGAGAGAGAAACACCAGGTGATAGGTGAAACCTTGAGCGGGAAGGATGAAGTAAAGAGTTGGGAAGTTGATTGGTGAAAGAGACAGAAGGCCATGGAAGAAAGAAAAGGGGGGGAGGGGCAGGCAAGGAGGTAAGATGAGAGGGAGAAAAGTGGATGGGAGGTGGTGGGGGGCATTTCCAGAAGCTTGAGAAATCAATGTTTATGCCAACAGGTTGGAGCCTAATCAAATGGAATATAAGGTGTCATTCCTCCAACCTAAATGTGGCCTTATCATGACAGTGGAGGAGGCCATGGATGGACATATCTGAATGGGAAGGGGAATGAAAATAGGTGGCCACTAGGAGATCCCGCTTGGTCTGGCGAATGGAGGTAAGGTACTCAGTGGAGCAGTCTCCATATCTACATCGGGTCTCACCGATATACAGGAAGCCATACTGGGAGCACCGAACATAGTATATGAACCCAATAGATGCACAAGTGAAGTGCTGCCTCACCTGGAAGGACTGTTTAAGGCCCAGAACAGTAGTGAGGGAGGAGGTGTAGGGGCAGGTGTAGCACTTGTTCTACTTGTAAGAATAAGTGACAGAATGGAGATCAGTGGGGAGGGACAAATGGACAAGGAAATCACGTGGGGAACGATCCCTACGGAAAGCAGAAGGTGGGGGTGAGGGGAAGATGTGTACTCTTCTGTACTCTGTATCTTTTCCTAGATGCTGCCTGGCCTGCTGTGTTCCACCAGCATTTTGTGTGTGTTGTCTGCAGATTTTCTCCTGTTTTTGATTGAATTGTACTTTTTATTTACTTCCTCTATTTTAGTAATTAATCCTAATACTGTGTTTTCTCTAATCAATTCCTGATAATGTCTGCCACATACCTTGCTTCTCATCACTGTGAATACCCTTTCTCTTAGTTTCTTCAGCTATTACACGAACTAGGAAACCAGTTAGCTGTCGATATCTTTTTTATTGACTGGGAGAGACCCAAAGGCAAGATCGTCAAATCTATTGCAGGTATATTTTGCAATTTTTTCATGATATTTTCCTGTTACTTGTCTTACTAAATTCATGTTAAATCTTGACAAAAATATTTAAAATATTTTAGCTGTGTTAGTATTAGTTTTTGAAAGCAGTATAAAAATACAGAAAATATTCATTAGCGATCTGATTAATAACCACGTGTATTTTTAAAAGAACCTTTGGTCATATCTCTTACAGCATGTTAGAACTGGAAAACTTCGCCTGGCTTGGCAGAAATCTTGTTTCCATCAGTTTACAGTATGTGATCCTGGGTTACTTTGAGTTTTACCATTAGCTCAATAGATATGGAGTTGCTGGAGATATTGCCCTATAAATTATGATGGACTGGTAAAGATGTTTTAGGCCACACCTCAAACAGATCATTTTCAAGTTCCAAGGCAATCATGCACAGTAGCATAAGCCTTGTGTGAAGAAACTCTCACAATGCCATTATATCTGATTCTCTGGAAATGCAGGGAACAGAGTTTGCAGAAGAAGTGGGTTTATATGTGTGGTGTTTGTGGAGAAGATTAAAAGGTAGAAACTGTGGCAAGAAGATGGGGAGTAGGGGTAGAGTCTGCATTGCATGGTGCAGATAATCTTATGTTTTATGAGGGAAATGATTAGGGGCAGGGGTGACGATATAGAAAGATTTGGAGCACTTGGGAAGATAATCAGGAAGAACAACTAAGATATGACCTGGGAGTTGCTCAAGGATTTCAATGTGCCAGTAGTTAGGTGTGTCAGCAATTGAGAAAGAAGCAGAAACTCACCTGAAAGAACTGGATGACAGAGACTCACTGCTTGTTAATGGCAGGATTCTCTTAAATAAAGTCAAAGCTGGCCTCAGTTTTCTAAAGCCAACTTTGGTACTCTCTGTTCATGGGATCTCTGTATAGTGTATCTTTTTACAAGTGACGTCAAAGTGAATATCTGATACAAAAGAGCATCACCATACATTTATAACTGTTATCATATACACAGAGGATCTGATTATAATTAATGAAACACAGCATTAAGATTTTTACTACATAACACACAGAGAACTTGCACTGCACAACAGAATACCCAGGACATTGCACTTGGGAAAATGTGCAGCTAAGAAATCCATTGGTATGGATTGAAAACATAAATCAGATGTTTATATACCCAGTTACGTGGGCATTCATCCTGCATCATATTGGCTCAGGATCCTACATTCAGTGAACATGACAGAACAATTTAGGAAATTCAAATTCAGGTCCAATGATGGATGAATCTGAAAACTGGGCTACCTCAGTGCTTTGCTCATTGTGAGAATAATTCATTTAATAACTTATAGAGTCATATTCAATTAGAAATCTCTGCCAGTATTATTTGGAGGGCTCATCCCTCCACTTTGGTTATTAGCAGGTTTGTCCTCCTAAACTGCTTATGTTTCATCAGACGTCATTGGTTATCGTTAGATTTCTACAACTAAATCTTAACTTCTATAGTATACTCATGGTTAGTGTGGCCTCAGGACAACAGTAACAATCAATATATCAACTACAATTTATATTGATATACTGCTTTTAGCATGGAAAAACTATCCCAAAGTTCTTGATAGGAGTGTAATGAACCAAAAGTTGACTCTGAGCCACATATTAAACAATAATGTAAAAAAGGAAAAATGGTTCAACTTTCTGAAAGAAAGAAAGAAAGAAAGAAAGGAAGGAAGGAAGAAATTCTGTGCTGAGATCTTGGCAGGTAAAGGCATGGCTATTAGACAGACAGACAGACATACTTTATTGATCCCGAGGGAAATTGGGTTTTGTTACAGACGCACCAACCAAGAATAGTGTAGAAATATAACAATATAAAACCATAAATAATGGTTTATTGGTGGAGTTATTAAATTCTGGGATAATGAAGAGAACAATTGATATTGCAGATATCTTGAATGTTTGTGGGGCTGGAGGAGATTGTAGTATTAGGGAAGGAGAAGACAATAGAAGAATTTGAAACAAGGATGAAAATTAAGCAAATGATGCATTAATAAATTAAGAGCCAGTACAACATTGTGAGTACAAGATTGATAGATAAGCAAAACTTTGTGCAAGTTAATTAATTTTTTAAAGGATCAAAGTTAAATAGAGTTTTCAATTACCTCAGAAGGGTAAACAAGAAATAACTTGTTCTCTCATTTTCAGATTTTCCAAACCATTGTCTTTTTGCAGTTTGGAGGTTTTTATGTGTAGATTAAAACACAGGTTCATTTGCAAGAAGTAATGTAATTGAAATGGTGAGAAAATGCTTAAATGGATTTAAAAACTATAGCCAGTTGCAGAACCATAATATCTCATTGGGTATACCCTCCACAGTATGTCTTCAACAAAACTTGGATAGATTACATTTTACCCCCTCCTCTATGTCATTAATGAAAAAAAAAAGAATTTAGAGTCAAGAATTAATCCATGGGGCACTCCTTCCAACCTCAGAGGACCTTATATTCTGACTCTGTCTTCTGTACTATAATCAATCTTCAATCCATGCCCATAAGGTATAATCAAAATAATTCTTTATCAACATTGAATTGGAGTTGGTTTATTATTGTCACATGTTCAAAAGTACAGCAAAAAGCTTCCCTTGAATACTATTCATACATATCAATTCATTACACAGTGTACTGAGGTAATTTAATGTAAAACAGTAGACTAAAGTGTAACAGCTACAGAGAAAGTGCAGTGCAGGTAGACAATAAGGTGCAGTATTGTAATGAGATAGACTCTGAAGTGAATAGTCCATCTTATCTTGCTAGGGAATCATTCAAAAGTAATATAACCATGGAGCAGAAGCTGTCTTTAAGCCTGGTGATATATGCTTTTAGGCTTTTGTATCTTCTGTTCTATGGCGGGGAGAGAGAGAGTATGTCTGGGCGTGGGTATAGTCTTTGATTCTACTAGCTGCTTTACTGAGGCAGCACAACATACAGACTGGATCAATGAAGGAGAGGCTAGCTTCCATGATGTGCTGACTTTGAGACCACATGTCAATGAAGTTCTCTAGCAGCTTTTCACAAACTTAGCTATTCATGAAACGTGGTGACCTGTGTTAGCAGCAGTGTAGTGGATGAAAATAGATTACCACAGACACATCTTAATGCAAAGGCAAAATACAATGTGCAAATAACTAACTTAGAAGGAAATCCCCTCCAATTAATTCTGGTGTCAAGGTTCTCATTGGCGATATTTGGCAAATGGCATTGAGAGCAATGCAAGTAGATGGAGTCAGGGACAAATCTAATCACACTCTTTGAGATGCAGAAGTGTTACAGTATAGAATTGTTACTGTATTCCATATTGTTACATAGAATTGATAGATAGATAGATAGATAGATACTTTATTCATCCCCATGGGGAAATTCAACTTTTTTTTTCCAATGTCCCATACACTTGTTGTAGCAAAACTAATAACATACAATACTTAACTCAGTAAAAAATATGATATGCATCTAAATCACTATCTCAAAAAGCATTAATAATAGCTTTTAAAAAGTTCTTAAGTCCTGGCGGTTGAATTGTAAAGCTTAATGGCATTGGGGAGTATTGACCTCTTCATCCTGTCTGAGGAGCATTGCATCGACAGTAACCTGTCACTGAAACTGCTTCTCTGTCTCTGGATGGTGCTATGTAGAGGATGTTCAGAGTTTTCCATAATTGACCGTAGCCTACTCAGCGCCCTTCGCTCAGCTACCGATGTTAAACTCTCCAGTACTTTGCCCACGACAGAGCCCGCCTTCCTTACCAGCTTATCAAGACGTGAGGCGTCCCTCTTCTTAATGCATCCTCCCCAACACGCCACCACAAAGAAGAGGGCGCTCTCCACAACTGACCTATAGAACATCTTCAGCATCTCACTACAGACATTGAATGACGCCAACCTTCTAAGGAAGTACAGTCGACTCTGTGCCTTCCTGCACAAGGCATCTGTGTTGGCAGTCCAGTCTAGCTTCTCGTCTAACTGTACTCCCAGATACTTGTAGGTCTTAACCTGCTCCACACATTCTCCATTAATGATCACTGGCTCCATATGAGGCCTAGATCTCCTAAAGTCCACCACCATCTCCTTGGTCTTGGTGATATTGAGACGCAGGTAGTTTGAGTTGCACCATATCACAAAGTCCTGTATCAGTTTCCTATACTCCTCCTCTTGTCCATTCCTGACACACCCCACTATGGCCGTGTCATCAGCGAACTTCTGCACATGGCAGGACTCCGAGTTATATTGGAAGTCTAGAATTCCATATGAAGAGTCATGCAGTGATAGACAAAGCAATTAAACTATTAGGCTGCAGTTTTATGATGATCTAATTTCAAATAAAAATCAGCCAGCAGCAGACTGACTTTGTTTGGTTCACTTGGTGAATGATTTTGAGACTTCAGGGAAGGCACTGTAAATTTACTCAAATTAGACAAATTACTTAGAGAGCTTTTAAAGATTTTAATCTATTTTCTTTGAAGAAAAAAGGGAAGTGTTAGATTGATCTTGGAATAGGTTAAAAAGTTGGCACAACATTGTGTATCAAAGAGCCTGTACTGCGCTGAACTGTTGTATATTGGATGAGCACAGAAACACAGGATCACAGGAGTACTGAAGAAGAGGAGCAACAAACTTGGATAACAGAAACTTTAAAGCACAGAAACATTAAGGACAAATTTTCTTAAGATATTTAGTCTAACCAGCCAATTGTTTGGAGTCTTGTCCTCTATCTTTGATTTTCGGTATAATTACTGTCACCATACTTCACCATTGACATCCTGCAGGTTAACTATAGACAAGAAATTTGATGGACCAGCCACATACTGTGAATAGTATACTATAAGAACAGGTCAGAAGCAATATGTGAACTTTCTTTCATCAACAAAGTATAAGACAGTAATATTATGGAAAACTCTCCTCTGAATGAATACTACTGCAAGAGTTCACAACTATCCTGGACAAAGCCTGTTGACTGGCATCATCCTTAATATTCATTCCCTCACTACCAATGCACTGCAGGTGTTATGTGTATCATCTGTAAAATGCCCTGCATCATTCCTCTCTACTCAGCAGAAATTAATCCCTTTATAAAGAGGGATCCAGGAGAATGACAAATCATCCACGGTTAACAAAACTGCTAAGGGATAATACTAAATCAGAGACTACAACATATAAAATGGCAGGGGCAATTGGTAGACCAGCAAACAGGGAATTTTACAAGAAGCAGCATTGAGAGATGAACATGTTAATAAAGAGGGAGAAAACTGACTTTGAGTGAAAATGTTTAAATTATATCAAAACAAACAGCAAGGACATTTACGATTATATAATAATGGAGAAGATAGCTAACATAAGTTTGGGACCCCTGTAGACTGTGACTGGGAAGTTAATAACAGCAAACAAGGAAATGACAGGTAACTTAAGTCAGTATTTTGTATAAGTTTTCATGATAAAGGACTCCGCATGCATCCTGAGGATTTCAAATGGCTGTTTTAAATACTATAGAAAAATGTACAATTACTGTAATGAAAAATAAGATATTAGAAAGATTAATGGGATGAGGCAGATAAGTTGCTAATTCAGATGGCCTGCACCTGAGTAGCTCTGAAGTGGGAGGAGCCATTGCTTGTGGTTTTCCAAGCCTCAGAGTTCTAGGAAGGTACAATTGGATTGGAAAACCACATATATGCCTCTGTTGCTCAAGGGAGAAGAACAAAATGTGGATAACCACAGGACTCTTTAGCTTATCTTTTATAATTGGCAAAACAGTAGATTCTATCATCAAGGAAGAAATAGTTAGTCACCCAGTGTCATTGAGTCTTATAGCATGGAAACAAGCTCTTTGGCCCAACTTTTCCATGCTGATTGTATTTCCCATTAAGCTAATCCTGTCTGTCTGCATTTGGCTTATAGCCCTTGAAGCCTCTCCTAACCATGTACTTATCTGCAAGCACATGGAAATCTGCAGATGCTGGAAATTCAAACAACACACACAAAAAGTGCTGGTGGAACACAACAGGCCAGGCAGCATTTATAGGGAGAAGCACTGTCGACGTTTCGGGCCAAGACCCTTCGTCAGGACTCTGAAGGAATCTGAAGTCCTGACGAAGGGTCTCGGCCTGAAACGTCGACAGTGCTTCTCCCTATAGATGCTGCCTGGCCTGCTGTGTTCCACCAGCATTTTGTGTGTGTTGTATGTATTTATCTGGATGGCTCTTAAATGTACCTCTCTCAGCCACTGCTTCTGTCTGCTCATTCCAAATATGCACCATTCTTGAATAAAGAGGCTACCCAGATATCCCTTTCAAATCTCTCACTTCTGATCTTAAACCTTTGCCTTCTGTTGTTAGCACCCTCTCCCTAGAATAAAGACTATGTGTTTTCATCTAGTCTATGCCCCCTCATGATATTATATACCTCTATCAGGTTATCTCCTTTGTTTCAGTGAATTAACTTTGGTCAATGCTGATCCCTCCTTGTAACTCAGGTTACCAAGTCCAGGCGGTACCCCGGTAGACCTTTCTCAACTCTCTGTAGTTTATTAACATCTGTCCTAGAACAGACTGACCAAAACAGTACACAGTGCACCAAGTGCAGCATCATCAACATCTTACATAACTGCATCATAACTTCCCAACTCCTGTCTTCAATACCACGGAATGATGAAGGCCAGCTACTAAATGTCTTTTCACCACCCTGTCTATCTAAGGTATCACCTTTGGCAATCTTCAAGTCCCTCTATTCCATAACACTACCTAGGGCTCTACCATTCACTATAAATATTCTACCCTGGTTTGCTCTCCCAAAATGCAACGCCTCATATATATCTAGATTAAAAGCCATTTGACATTCCTTAGCCTATATGACAATCAAGATCCTCCTATAATTTTGCATGACATTCCACACTTTATACAACACCACCTACATAGTATCAATGGCAAACTGATTAATCATGCCCTGTACATTCACATCCAAATTGTTTATATAAATTACAAACAATAAAGGGGATAAATATTTGAAAGATCAAGGAATTGAGTGATATGGGAAATGAGTACAGAGAGAAGATAATGTTCAAGCAGATCAGCCAGAATCACATTGAATTATGGGGTAGACTTGAGGGTCCAAGTGATCCACTCCTGCTCCCATTATGCTCAAAGTGACCTCTGTCACCAAGACGATTAAAAATGGAAAACAACTACCTACAGGTTTCCCTCCCAGTCACACACCATCCTGAGTTGGAAATGATCACAGTTCCTTCATCACCATTCTGCCTGAATCCAGGAATTCCTTACGCAATAACCATGAAAGTTAAATACTTCATCAGAGGGCCTCCACCAATTAAAAATGATGACAGCACAAACCTCTCAAGGGAACCACAAATGGGCAATATAGTTCGCTTTTGTAAGTGATGGCCATATCTTATAAATGACTTAAAAAAGGGCTTTAAAAGAAGGATAAAAGACTGACATTCTTTCCCCTCTCTAGATATGTTCTTGCAAAGAATATGCAAAACTGTGACTTCCCATCTCCTCTCCCAGTCACCAAGAGGCTTCTTCTTTTCCATTACTGCCAACTGTAAAGAAAATACGGTAGAAGACAAAGCCAGCAGTGATAATGATGGATGTTCAGAGACCTCTGAGGGCACAGCAGAATAATAAGATACTATACCTAAGCCTGGTCTCTGTGAAACTAAGTTCCATCTGAAATTTCAACCTACATTTTCTTTTCATAGACCCCAATGATCATATTATGCATTTGTAGCATATTCTTTATCTTGGTTTGAATTTCCATTTTTACATACTGAACACATTTTTCCATTTTACATATTATTACTTGTTTGTTCTTTGTTTGTAGGTGGAAGTGATATAATAACTGCACCAGCTCCTGTGAGCATCTGGAGAACATATTTTGTTGCAAATGAATGGAATAATATTCAGACTATCAGAAAAATTAATCCTGTTTTTCAAATTCTTGCTGTTGTTTTTCTTTTGGAAGTAAGTTTAACATTTGTCACAGAAGTAAATAAAGTATGAATTTCAAGATTCTTAAAGGAATAGATAAATGTAATCAAGTAACACACTTCAGATGGCATAACATCAATTTCTGGAAAGAAAGTTATTAGATGAGGGAACGTACACAGATATCAGATTACCTGCTTCCTCCATAACATGATAAATGTTTAAAATATTGTATGTGTTTACAGAGTGGAGGTATATAGTATGGTAAATGTATGCATATGTGAGGGAATGATGAGTAGTTTTTGGAGCCTGCAGAATGAAACTTCATAGTACTTTCCAATACTGAAATTTACTTTGTATCCAAGACAAAAATACAGAGTGTCATTACCTATTATCAGCAACTCTGTGATTCATTAGATTTTAGCGCACATTTTCATTCAACACAAGTATAATTTAAAGTAAATTTATTATCAAACTACATGTATGTCACCATATACAACTCTGAGATTCATTTTATTGTGGGCATTTACAGTAAATACAAAAATCAATGTAAATACAATAGAATCAATGAAAGACCACCCCCAATAGGACCGACAACAACCAATGTGAAAAGGCAACAAACTGTGCAAATACAAAACAAGAAAAACACAAAATTATAAGAATAAATAAGCAATAGAAACATAGAAATCTACAGCACATTACAGGCCCTTCGGCCCACAATGTTGTGCCAACTGTGTAACCTGCTCTAGAAACTGCCTAGAATTTCCCTACTACATAGCCCTCTACTTTTCTAAACTCCATGTACCTATCTAAGAGTCTCTTAAAAGACCCTATTGAATCAGCTTCCACCACCGTCGCTGGCCGTGAATTCCATGCATCCACCAATCTCTGTGTGAAAAGTATTTAGAAAATGGGTTATTGAAAATGAGTCTATAGGTTGTTGGAACAGTTTAGTGATGGGGCGAATAAAATTGAGTAAAGTTATCCCTTCTGGTTCAAGAGCCTGATGATTGTGGGGTAATAACTGTTCCTGAACATGGTGATGTGGGCCCTGAGGCTCCTATACCTTCTTCGTAACGGCAGCAGTAAGAAGAAAGCATGACCCATAGGGGGTCCTTGACGATGGACGCTGCTTTTCTGCAACAGCAATCCATGTAGATGTGCTCAGTAGTGGGGAGGGCCATATTGACTATTTTTTGTAGGCTTTTTCATACAAGGGCATTGGTGCTTCTATACCAGGTCATGATGAGTTTTTGATGGCATGCTGAATCTTTGAAAACTTCCAAGAAAGTAGAAGAGCTGCCGTGCTTTCTTCATAATGGCACTTACATACTGGATCAGGGACAGATCCTCTGAAATTATAATACCAAGGAATTTAAAGTTGCTGACCCTCTCCACCTCTGATCTCCCATTGAGGACTTGTCTCTCTCTCCTGAAGTAAGTATGAATGTCTTGTTGCCATTGAATGAGATGTTGTTGTGGCACCACTCAGCCAGATTTTCAAGCTCCCTCATATGCTGATTTGTCACCACCTTTGATTTGACCAATGATAGTGATGTCATCGGCATTGGAGCTGTGCTTAACCTCAGTCATATGTCCTGAAGGATGCTCTAAAACCTAATGGTCAAATGCTGTCTGTTCTATTTACCTAGAGAGTTCTCATCCATGATCCTGACCGAGTTTACATACCACCAGCGGCCAACTATAATCAAGCGCTTGCGATACTCATGATGCCGTCTCCAAATAAGAAACAGTCCAAACCAACATATTTCAAATCATAGTCGGAGACTTCAACCACACTTGTTCAAAGAAAAACCTGCCCAATTGCCATCAGCACATAAGCTGCGACACCAGAAGTCCCAACATACAGGACTACTGTTATACCAAGATAGGGAGTGCCTACCGTTCCATGCCCAGACTGCATTTTGGTAAATCAGATCACTTGGCTGTCCTAGCTGCATACAGGCTAAAGCTAAAGAACAAAACTCCAGCAATTAGGATAACAAAGAGGTGGTCACAGGAGACAGAGGAGCAGCTATGATATTGCTTAAAGTTGGTGGACTGGGCCATGTTCAAGGATTTATCAGGAGATCTGAATGAATATACCATGGTTGTAACAGACTTTATTAAACTAGCTGTAGATGAGTGTATCCCCACAAAATCATTCACAGTCTTCTCCAATCAGAAGCCCTGGATGAACCATGAGATCTGAAATCTGCTGAGAACCAGATCAGAGGCATTCAAGTCTGGTGACCAAAAAGGTTACAAGAGGTCCAGGTATGATCTCCAGAAAGCCATCTCACAGGGAAAGTGGCAATTCTGGATGAAATTTGAATTAACGATGTATAGGCAACAGTTGTGGCAGGACGAATAATATCACCTTGTTTAACATTAAATCAAGCAACAGTGGAGATAGCAGGGCTTCGCTTCCAGATGAGCTCAGTGCCTTCTATGCTTGCTCTCACCATCAAAACATGGAGGAACCATCATGAACTCCCTCATCCCCCTGATAATTCTATGATTTCAATCTCTGAAGCTGATGTGCAAACAGCCTTCAGGAGGGTGGACCCATTAAAAGCATCTGGCTCAGGTGGGGTACCTGGCCAGATACTAAAGACCTGTGCTGATCAACTGGCTGGAGAGTTCACTGGGACCTTTAACCCTTCACTTCAGCAGCATGTGGTACCCATCTGCTTCAAGCAGGCTTCAATTATACCAGTGCCCAAGAAGAACGTGGTGACCTACCTCAATGTTGCACTTACATCCACACTGATGAAGTGTTTTCAGAGGTTGGTGATGAAACATATCAACTTCTACCTGAGAAACAACTGAGATCCACTCCAATTTGCCTATCAGAGCAACAGGCCCACAGCAGATGCTGTCTCATTGGCTCTTCACTCAACCCTGAAATATCTTGACTGCAAAGGTGATTAGGTTGCTCTTTATCAACTACAGCTCAGCATTCAATACTAACTTCCCCTCAAAAGTAACCAATAAGCTTCATGACCTTAGCATCAATACCTCCTTATGCAGTTGGATCTTGGATTTCCTCACATGCAGACCCCAGTCAGGGCAGATTGGCAACAACATCTCCTCCACAGTCTCCATCAGCACAGGTGCACCACAAGGCTGTGTGCTTAGTCCCCTGCTCTACTCACTTTACACTTACGACTGTGTGGCCAAGCACAGCTCCAATGCCATATACAAGTTTGCTGATGATATCACTGCCATAGGCTGAATCAAAGATGGTGATGAATCAGCATATCGGAGGGAGATTGAAAATCTGGCTGAGTGATGTTATAACAACAATCTCTTACTCAATGTTAGCAAGACTAAGGAGCTGATTATAGACTTCAGGAGAATGAAATCAGAGGTCCATGAGCCAGTCCTCATCAGAGGATCAGAGGCGGAGAGGGTTAGCAACTTTAAATTCCTAGGTGTTATTATTTTGAAGGACCTGTCCTGTGCCCAGCGCATGTGCAATTATGATAAAATCATGACAGTGACTCTACTTCCTTAGGAGTTCGTGGAGATCTGCCAAGATATCTAAAACTTTGTCAAACTTCTGTAGATTTGTAGTGGAGAGTATATTGACTGGCTGCACCACAGCCTAGTATGGAAACACCAATGCACTTGTATGAAAAATCCTACAATAAATAGTGGATTCGGCCCAGTCTCATCACAGGTAAAGCCCCCCAAACCATTGAACACATCTACATGAAATGCTGTCCTGGTTGGATGGACTTTCATTGATTCTGTTATTATTCCGTAGATCTATTGAGCATGCCCACAAGAAAATGAATCCCAGTGTTGTACATGGTGACATATATGTACTTTGATAATAAATCCACTTTGAATTTTGAACCTTGAGCATTAGTCTCAGAGACTGAAATCACAGACTCGTTGGGGGCTGTGGGAGTTTATGATGATGAGTGCTTTATATTGAAATTTACCAAGGAGAGGGACATGGAGGATAGGGAGACCAGTGCGGAGTGTGCTAATTTTCTTGGCCTGATGAGATATACCCTAAGTGATTGAGAGGGACAAATGATGAGGTTGTAGAGGCACTGACCTTGATCTTCACGTCCTCTCTAGCCACAGGTAAGTTTCTGGAGGACTGGTGAGCAACTGATGTTGTTCCATCATTTAAGAAGGGAAATAGGGATATTCCTGGAAAATGTAAATCAGTAAATGTTGTGTCAGTGGTAGGGAAGTTACTGGAGTTGATTCTTGAGGATAGCACTTATGAGCATTTTGATAGCCATGATCTAATTAGGACAGACAGTTTAGCCTTGTGCAGGGAAAGTCATGTCTTACTAACTTGGTTGAGCTTTTTAGAGGAAATTATTAAAGTGATTGATGAATGTAGAGCTGTGGATGTTGACTACATGAATTTTAGTAAGGCATTTGACAAGATCCCTCATGGGAGGCTCATCTAGATGATTAAAATGCATGGAATATATGGTGAATTGCCTGTTTGAATTCATAGCTGGATGAAAGCATAGATGAGGGTGTTGGTAAGTCTGCAGAGAATATGAAGATTGATGGTGTTGTGGATAGTATAGAAGCCTGGCAAAGGATTTTGTTATGGTTATTATTTATTGAGTATGCCCACAAGAAAATAAATCTCAGACAACACACACAAAATGCTGGTGGAACACAGCAGGCCAGGCAGCATCTATAGGGAGAAGCGTTGTCGACGTTTCGGGCCTCAGGACACTCAGGAAATGAATCTCAGTGTTGTTTCTGGTAACACATATGTACTTTGATAATAAAATTTATTTCAAACTTTGAAGTTAGGAATGTGGGAGGAAACTGGAGCACCCAAAGGAAAAATACACAGCCATGTGGAGAATATACAGACTTCTTTCAGGCAGTGGGTCTGTAAGGATTTGAACCCAGGTCACTGGTGCTGTAATAGTGTTACATTCTATAACTCTATGATATGTTAATTAAAGGGATTTAAGAACAGTCAGTTCCATAATGAGATGAAGAATGCTGAGAAGCAATCATTTGTTATAAAATGTGTATCAGGAAATACCCATGGCTAAAAATACTTATTGTGGTAGGTGGCATGGGGAAGGATATGCAAGCAAATTACAATGTACAGTACATTCTTGATTTGAAGAAGTATATATGTTATTTAGCAAGCTTTGCTATTTATGCGTAATCATTGTTCATTTCTTAATGCCACATTCAATATTTTTGCACCCTAATACTCACCAGTTTTTTCCATAATTTTGATTGACTAGGTCTTACAGGTATCCTGAAAAATGATATTTCAATGAAAGCTTCACCCCACCCCCTCTGGTCTTCTCCTATCATTTTGCATTTTCCCCCTCCCCCTCCTACTTTCAAATCTCTTAATCTCTTACTATCTTTCCTTTAAATTAGTCCTGATGAAGGGTCTCGGCCCGAAACGTCAACTGTACTTCTCTCTATAGATGCTGCCTGGCCTGCAGCATTCCACCAGCATTTTGTGTGTGTTGCTTGAATTTCCAGCATCTGCAGATTTCCTCATGTTTGCATTTCAATGAAAGAGTTACATTTCAATACTAATTTTATAATCCCAAAACCATAATACTATATGACCATAGAGACACAGGTACAGAATTAGTCCATGTGGCCCATCGGGTCTGTTTAATCATTCAGCCCATTGAGTCTGCTCTGCCAAACCATCATGAATGATTTTTTAATCCCTCTCAACCCTATTCTTCTGCCGTCTCCCCCATAACTTTTGATGCCGAGAATCCATCAACCTCTGCTTTAAATATATCCGATCACTTGGCCTACACAGCTGCTTGTGGCAATGAAATCCACAGTTACACAAAAATTCAAAATAAATTTATTATCAAATTACAAATATGTCATATAGAACCCTGAGATTAATTTTCTTGTGGACAATCACAGTAAATACAAGAAACACAATAGAATCAATGAAAGACCATACCCAATAGAACAGACAACAACCGATATACAAAAAAAACAATTTAGATAGATAGATAGATAGATAGATACTTTATTCATCCCCATGGAGAAATTCAACTTTTTTCCAATGTCCCATACACTTGTTGTAGCAAAACTAATTACATACAATACTTAACTCAGTAAAAAATATGATATACATCTAAATCACTATCTCAAAAAGCATTAATAATAGCTTTTAAAAAGTTCTTAAGTCCTGGCGGTAGAATTGTAAAGCCTAATGGCATTGGGGAGTATTGACCTCTTCATCCTGTCTGAGGAGCATTGCATCGATAGTAACCTGTCGCTGAAACTGCTTCTCTGTCTCTGGATGGTGCTATGTAGAGGATGTTCAGAGTTATCCATAATTGACCGTAGCCTACTCAGCGCCCTTCGCTCAGCTACCGATGTTAAACTCTCCAGTACTTTGCCCACGACAGAGCCCGCCTTCCTTACCAGCTTATTAAGACGTGAGGCGTCCCTCTTCTTAATGCTTCCTCCCCAACACGCCACCACAAAGAAGAGGGCGCTCTCCACAACTGACCTATAGAACATCTTCAGCATCTCACTACAGACATTGAATGACGCCAACCTTCTTAGGAAGTACAGTCGACTCTGTGCCTTCCTGCACAAGGCATCTGTGTTGGCAGTCCAGTCTAGCTTCTCGTCTAACTGTACTCCCAGATACTTGTAGGTCTTAACCTGCTCCACACATTCTCCATTAATGATCACTGGCTCCATATGAGGCCTAGATCTCCTAAAGTCCACCACCATCTCCTTGGTCTTTGTGATATTGAGACGCAGGTAGTTTGAGTTGCACCATATCACAAAGTCCTGTATCAGTTTCCTATACTCCTCCTCCTGTCCATTCCTGACACACCCCACTATGGCCGTGTCATCAGAGAACTTCTGCACATGGCAGGACTCCGAGTTATATTGGAAGTCTGATGTGTACAGGGTGAACAGGACCGGAGAGAGTACGGTTCCCTGCGGCGCCCCTGTGCTGCTGACCACCGTGTCAGATCTACAGTCTCCCAACCGCACATACTGAGGTCTATCTGTCAAGTAGTCCACTATCCAATCCACCATGTGAGAGTCTACTCCCATCTCCGTTAGTTTGTGCCTTAAGATCTTGGGCTGGATGGTGTTAAAGGCACTAGAGAAGTCAAGGAATGTAATCCTCACTGCACAACTGACCCCCTCTAGGTGAGAGAGTGATTTGTGCAGCAAATACGTGATAACATCCTCCACTCCCACCTTCTCCTTATACGCAAACTGAAGCAAATTCTTGTGCAAATACAAGAAGAAAGAGAAAAAAAAATAATAATAATAATTAAATAAGCAAGATATATCGAGAACATGAGATGAAGAGTCCTTGAAAATGAGACTATAGATTGTGGGAACAGTTCACTGATGGGACAAGTGAAGTTGAGTGAAGTTATTCTCTCTGGTTCTAGAGCTTGATGGTTGAGGGGTAATAACTGTTCCTGCCCTATCCTGAGGCTCCTGTATCTTCTTTCTGATGGCAGTAATGAGAAGAGAGCACGGCCTAGATCATGGAGGGGTACTTCAGGATGGATGCTGCTTTCCTGCAACAGCGCTCCATGAAGATATGTTCAATGGTGGGAAGGGATTACCCATGATGGACTGGGCCATATTGACTACATTTTGTAGGCTTTTCTGTACAAGAACATTAGTCATGATGCAACAAGTCAAAATACTCTCACCACAAAGCTAAAGACGTATGTCAAAGTTTCAGATGACATGCCGAATCTTCTCAAACTTCTAAGAAATTAGAGGCACTGCCGTGCTTCCTTCTTAATGGCACTTAAGTGCTGGACCCAGTACAATTCTCTGAAATGATAACAGTGAGCAATTTACAGATTCTGATGCTTCTCTGGAAGTCAATGATCATCTCCTTGCTCTTGTTCACATTCAGTGAGAGGTGTTGTGGCACCACTCAGCCAGATTTTCAATCTCCCTCCTTTATGCTGAGTCATCACCATCTTTGATTTGGCTTATGACAGTGGTGCTATGACAAATTTAAATATGGCATTGGAGCTATGCTTAGCCTCACAGTCATAAGTGAGTAGAGCAGGGTCTAAGCAAACATCCTTGTGATGCATCTCTACTGATGGAGATTGTGGAGGAGATGTAGCCAATCCAAACTGACTAGGGTCTGCAAGTGAGGAAATCGACGATCCAGTTGCACAAGGTATTGAGGCTGGACTTGAAGCTTATTGATTAGTTTTGAGGGAAGGATATTATTGAATGCTGAGCTGTAGTCAATGAAGAGCATCTTGATGTATGTACCTTTGATGTCCAGATGTTCCAGGGTTCAGTGAAGAGCCAATGAAATGGCATCCGCTGTTGACCTGTTGTGACAACCCTCTGGCTAAAGAAATTCCTCCTCACCTCTGTTTTATTACAATGTCCCTCTAGTCTGAGACTGTGCCCTTTGCTCCTGAACTCCCCCACTATAGGAAACATCCTATACACATCCACTCTATCTTGGCCTTTCAATGTTCGATAGGTTCCAATGAGAGCTCCCCTCATTCTTTGACTCTCCAGTGAGTACAGGCGCAGTGCCTTCAAACACTCCTCATACTTTAACCCTTCATTCCTGGAATCATTCTTGTGAACATCCTCTGGACCCTCTCCAATGCTAGCACATCTTTTCTTAGATAAAGGGGCCAAAACTGCTCACAAAACTCCAAGTATGGTCTGACCAATGTCTTATAAAGCCTTAGCATTACATCCTTGCTTTTATATTGTAGTTCTCTCAAAATGAATGCTAACATTGCATTTGCCTTCCTCACTACTGACCCAACCTGCAAGTTACCTTTAGGGAATCCTGCACAAGGATTCCCAAGTCCCTTTGCACCCCTGATTTTTGCATTTTCTGCACATTCAGAAAATAGTCTATGCCTTTATTTCTTGTATCAAAGTGCATGGCCATACATTTCCCGTCACTGTATTCCATCTGCCACTTCTTTCCCCATTCTCCTAATCTGTCTTTTGCAGACACCCTGCTTCCTCAACACGACCTGCTTCTCCACCTATCTCCGTAACATCTGCAAACTTGGCCACAAAGCCATCAATTCTATCATCCAAATTATTAACATACCAAAGTATTTTATAATCAGTGAATAGCAGATTTTCATGAAGGGCTAACAACTCCTGCAATATGAATTAACAATACAGACTTAGCTCTGTTTCAAGAATTTTGTTTTGAAATCTGGGCACAGCAATTCAAAACCACCTTCGCCAAACCACATCCATCCACCCTGCAAACTCAATTCACAGCACCACATGTGCACCTACAGTGTACCTTTACATGCATTATCAAATATCTTGACCTTTGTGTTACATCAGATCTGGACCTACAGCCTGTAGTATGTGTAATTCAGACGGGCCTATGGACGGTGCTGTCCCTATTCCCTTGTCCATAAAATCAGGAATAGCTCAGCACCTCTGCAAATAATGAATTCTGATATTTCATCACTTTTTTTATAGCAATTGTAGGATATTGATGCAGAATTCATGGGAATCCCTCATGGAACAGCGTAGGAGCAGACAATGCTTCATTTATTTCAGATATTAAAGTAGGCGAGAGAAAACTGAGTACTTTTCATTGAAATAAAGAAGAAAAACTGTTGACCCAACAGGAAAAATTAAAACAATGAGAGATTTTAATGTAGCAAATTAGGGGAAAATGGGTATGATATTGATATGATGAAGCAAGAATTTATTGCTGATCAGTAGAAAAGCAAAAGGAGGAATGGTAGCGTAGAGGTTAGCGCATCAGAACATTAGAGTTCAGAGTTCTGTAAGGAGTCTGGACATCCACCCGTGGAATGCGTGGGTTTTCTCTAGATGCTCCGGTTTCCTCCCACAGTCCAAAGCCGTATCAGTAGACTCATTGTCATTGTAAATTGCCCTGTGATTAGGCTAGAGTTAAATCAAGGATTGCTGGATGACGCAACTTGAAGGGCCGGAAGTGCCTATTCCATGCTGTATCTCAAATAAAGATAAATAACAGATTTTTTTACTGTGATGTCTTTAGAAAGCTTTAAGGGCAATAAATGATCTATCACAGGCTATTGAATCTTAAAAAGAAAAATGAGGAAAAAATATTGTGAGTATTTAAGAGACTTGGGGCATAGATGTAACACAACAAGCAGCCTTGTTTTATGTAGTAAAATATAAATTACCTAAAATTCCTGGATAATATGTCTAAACTTTTGATGTGCTTTGGGTGAGGGATCCCAATTAAAAACACATAGAACAAAAGAGCACATAGATCATTCAGCAGTCTAATGGTTCAGCCAAATATTTTGGAGACAAAAGTCTTGCAGAGTATTCTTTTAAATATTTCCTAATTAATTTATGCTTCTTTCACCATATGACACTCCTTAACATGAGAGTTTTTAATGTAGACTTATCTAAAGACCACATTCACCAGTGAAAATCTGCCTGTGTATAATGTATTCCAGAAATTCATGTTATGCATGCTATCATGTTGTTGGCAAAATTTAACCAGACACAATTAGTAGCTTAGAACTGAATATCAGCACCACTTATTCTTACTGCATACAACTCCACAGTTGTTAACTTTTTGTGAGTGGTCACTATTCATTCCTGAACCTACATAATTTAACAGTGGCTACCTTTTCATTCTGATGGCATAGTAGTAAAGATTGACCTTATCCTAATACAACAGTGTATGCCTTCTCCAGGAAATGTCTCTAGAAAGTAATGGGAAGCAGAACATTAGTTTTCTCTTGGTTTAACGTAAAGTACCTAAAATTAATTGCAGGATAGGCACTGGCTGAGAACTAACAGTGGTGATCAAAAATTAAAGCAGTAAAGACATGGGTTCAATTCCCGCCACTGCCTGCAAGGAATTTGTACATTCTCCCCATGACCGTGTGGGTTTCCTCCAGATGCTCTGAGTTCCTCCCACATTCCAAAGATATATAGGTCGACAGGTTAATTGGTCACACGAAATTAATGGTTGGAATAGGCTCATTGGGCCAGAAGGGCCTGTTGCTGTGCTGTATCACTAAATAAATATCTATTATTCAATTAGTAACATTTTTAATCCATCACAAGCTGAAAGTAAATTGACTTTCTTTTGTTCTCTTTAGGTTGTTGGTTTTGCAAATCTAGCTACAATGGATCCTTATACTAAAATGAATAACATTTCTGAAAGCAATGTTACACCATCCAGCCGTATTCTGAGATATGGTGTAGCTACAACTGTTTGGCTGTCTGTCGGTCTTATTCAGGTAACAATGTGTAAATGGAAAGATACACAGTCATGAAACAGTCACCTGGGCCAAATTTAATTTCCATAATTATTATTCTTCCATTCTACGGTCAGGAAAAATGTTCACCAATAACTAATACTGTAGTGAAGTTTTGATATTAATGATATTCCTGTGAAATTGTGAAAGCATTATTAATGTTCATGTATAGGACTGTAAGAACTCAGGTAATTTTAATTCCCATTCCTTCTTCTGACTTTTAATAAAGGTCATTGATTCTTTTCAATGGAGTTTAGCTCTTGCAGACTCAGTAAATGTTTTGAGTGTTCCCCATATTATTTAAATCAATTGGTTAAAAATCAATATAATTAATCATATTATAGATAGTTATAGCACTTTGCATGCTCAAGTGTGAAATTCTGTGTCTAGTCTAAGAATTACTGACATTTCTGTTTGTTGGGTCTGTTCATATTTAGTATGTATATAACTTTGTAAGTAGGCCAGTTTTATATGTGTAAATGAAGAGAAATCATTTTGAAATAGTTAAGTAATTGCATTTTGTTTGTAGATAATTTTCTGCACAAGTTTTTATGAACGATTTGTGGAAGATAGAATAAGTCAGTTTATTGATGTCTGCTCAGTCAGTAATGTGAGTACTGCAAAATTTGACATCTTTACGAAAAAATGTTTCTATATATTTTATAATTACTTTCACAAAATAAAAAGAGGACATGTCCCCTTCTCATTGCTACCATCAGGAAGAAGATACAGGAGCTTGAAGGCACACACTCAACAATTCAGGAACAGCTTATTCCCCTCTGCCATCAGATTTCTGAAAAGACATTGAACCCATGAATGCTACCTCACTACTTTTTTTTGCACTACTTATTTAACTATTTTGTATGTTTTTTTACTGTAATTCAGTTTTTATTATGTATTTCAATATACAGCTGCTGCAAAAACAACAAATTTCATGACATATACCAGTGATATTAAACCTGATTCTGATTCTGAATAGACATTTATTCTACTTTTTCATTGGTATTTTGCAGATATCTGTTATTATTCTGTCACACAGATGCTTTGGATACTATATCCATGGGAGGTCTGTACATGGCCATGCTGACACTAACATGGAAGAAATGGACCTTAATCTGAAGAGAGAAGCGGTATAATATTTTTATACAAATCTACATAAAGTTATCAATCAAAATAAAAGTAAATAATAGTGAAAGTAAACAATGTGTTTGAACTGTGAAATGCAGAATTGTTAATGTCTTCACAGGTTCACAGGAGTTGACCTAGACTTACTGCCATTCTCAGAATGATATAAACAAATTTCCTATCAAGTCCTCTGATTGTGAAAGATACCTGAAATTATTAGTTACAGTTTCATGGACACCAAAGCCAGCTTTGCAAACACTTAAGAGCATTGAAGAAGCAGTAACTTCTCAGATCAGCATCCAAGACAGTCTTGCCTTTGAAAGAAATCAAAGCAATACAAGGCTTCCATTTACAGGCTAGGTAACCATAGGCATGAGGAGTGGGTACCAGAACAATTATTCTGGCAGTGGGGTCAGGTCACCAAGATCTGGACAAATGAGTCCACAGATGTTTGTTCCTGCAATGTTAAACTACCACTCTCTTTCATTGGCCTTTTAGAATTTTCTATTTTTTCTTTCTAATGTTACAAACCCCGTAACTGGGTCACTTACCAGCAAAGATAGAGAGGTCCGTTGATGTCTGATGGTACTATTTTTAACAGTATTTATTAGTAAAAATACACAAAAATAATATCAATGCAAACATACAGATAATATACATCGTCAATACTAAATCTAAAAGTGCGGGTATAATAATAATCAATAAGAAATAAGCTCTATCATTGTCTAGGGGATAAATGTATTGTCCGATGGAAATATAAAAGTCACTCAGTTCATGCAGGCTGCAGCCTTTGGTTGGAGAGAGAGAGAGATTTTGAGAAACTTGCCGGCTTTTCCTTTTATGATTTCGATCCTTCGGGAGTCCCGTTGGTGTGGCCGTTCACTTGTGGCCTCTCCTTTAGCTAAAGCCGTTCTTCCGTGGTGAGGCCGCCAATCCCAGGCAAGGGAAAGGACGCACGCGAGCCCCCCACTGGCTGTCGCTATCAAACGTTGTCACGGGATTTCTAGCGTTTCTCCTGGTGCGTCTCAAGGGGTTGTTCCCCAGACCCTCTTTTATCCTTACTCACGGGGTCTCAGATGTCAATCAGGTTGGGATGATGCAATCCCTCAATCAGCCCACTCTGGTCATCCCCTGAGGGGCTTCAATGAATAGTACAGTACTCAATACACAATTCCGTCTCCAAGAGACAATAGCCGTTATCAGGGGTTTTTGTTTTGCTGAGGCCAGGACACATTCCAAACCTTGAGGATTCTGCGTGTCTCTCTCTCATTTCCTGAATCCCAGACCCGAATTAATAGCGATCTTGCGATTCTCAAAAAGGAGGGGGCGACTTTGTACCCTTCAGCCCCTCAGAGTTGTGGCACATTCGTAACACTAATGACACAACATTCATGGTGCAGTTTATTTCAAATATTTATGTAGCGATAAACCCACTTTACATTATATTTTCCAGTCTATGTGAGGATTCAGATATACAGCTGAAGTCAGAAGTTTACATACACTTAGGTTGAAGTCATTAAAACTCATTGTTTAACCACTCCACAGATTTCATATTAACAAACCATAGTTGTGGCAAGACATTGAGGATATCTACTTTGTGCATGACATGAGTAACTTTTCCAACAATTGTTTACAGACAGATTATTTCATTTTTAATTGACTATATCACAATTCCAATGGGTCAGAAGTTGACAAACAAAATCAAAAGAAATCAGCCAAGACCTCAGAAAAAGAAATTGTGGATTTCCACAAGTCTGATTCATCCTTGGGAGCAATTTCCAAATGCCTGAAGGTACCACGTTCATCTGTACAAACAATAGTACACAAGTATAAACACCATGGGACCACACAGCCGTCATACTGCTCAGGGAGGAGATACATTCTGTCTCCTAGAGATGAATGTACATTGGCATAAAAGGTTTAAATCAATCCCAGAACAACAGCAAAGGACCTTGTGAAGATGCTGGAGGAAACAGGTAGACAAGTATCTATATCCACCGTAAAACGAGTCCTATATCAATATAACCTGAATGGCTGCTCAGCAAGGAAGAAGCCACAGCTCCAAAATCGCCATAAAAAAGCTTGACTACAGTTTTCAAATGCTCATGGAAACAAAGATCTTACTTTTTGGAGAAATGTCCTCTGGTCTGATGAAACAAAAATTGAACCATTTGGTCATAATGACCATCATTACGTTTGGAGGAAAAAGGGTGAGGCTTGCAAGCCAAAGAACACCATCCCAACTGTGAAGCATGGGGGTGGCAGCATCATGTTGTGGGGGTGCTTTGCTGTGGGAGGGACTGGTGCATTTCACAGAATAGATGGTGTCATGAGGAAGGAAAATTATGTGGATATATTGAAGCAACATCTCAAGATATCAGCCAGGAAGTTAAAGCTTGGTCGCAAATGGGTCTTCCAAATGGACAATGACCCCAAGCATATCTCCAAAGTTGTGGCAAAATTGCTTAAAGACAGCAAAGTCAAGGTATTGGAGTGGTCATCACAATGCCCTGACCTCAATCCGATAGAAAATTTGTGGGCAGAACTGCCCACCATTTATTATTTATTATTTATTGTAATGCCTGCACTGTTTTGTGCACTTTATGCAGTCCTGGGTAGGTCTGTAGTCTAGTGTAGTTGTTGTGTGTGTTTTTTTTTCTCTGTATTGTTTTTTATGTAGTTCAGTCTAGTTTTTGTACTGTGTCATGTAACACCATGGTCCTGAAAAACGTTGTCTCATTTTTACTATGTACTGTACCAGCAATTATGGTCGAAATGACAATAGAAGTGACTTGGCTTGACTTGACTTGACTTGAAAAGCGTGTGCGAGCAAGGAGGCCTACAAATCTGACTCAGTTACACCAGTTCTGTCTGGAGGAATGGAACAAAGTTCCAGCAACTTATTGTGAGAAGCTTGTGGAAGGCTACCCAAAACGTTTGACCCAAGTTAAACAATTTAAAGGAAATGCTACCAAATACTAACAAAGTGTATGTAAACTTCTAACCCACTGGGAATGTGATGAAAGAAATAAAAGCTGAAATAAATCATTCTCTCTACTATTATTCTGATATTTCACATTCCTAGAATAAAGTAGATCCTAACTGACCCAAGACAGGGAATGTTTTCTAGGATTAAATGTCAGGAATTGTGAAAAACTGAGTTTAAATGTATTTGGCTAAGGTGTATGTAAACTTCTGACATCAACTGTATCTATTTTATGTGATTCATAATGATTAAAGATGCATGTTTGAAAATGTTTCTGCTTCTCTCAAGGTATACTTTACTGCTTTCCTTTAAACCCATCAAAAACTATCCATTATATTGTACCTGTGTTATTATAATTATAAACTGAATAGCATACAACTTCAAACTGAGAAATTTTGCATGTGAGTGCTTATGGTAATATTACTTTTTAGATACCATTTCTTCAATATTTTATGAATTGATAATTTACTTAATTTTGAGCATTTCTGTTCCTACAATGCATCATTTTAGCAAAAACAAATAAATTCCTTCCATGACTAGTTTTCTATATCCACTTCGGTGGGAGCTACACCTACTGATTATGAATCCAGGAAATTATGAGCACAATTCTGTAATCTACCAATGCATTCAGGCAAAAGGTAATACTTTATTAGTAGATTACTGTCTGAAAAGTCTTCTCTTTTATGTTTTCTTAAAAATCTCAAAGCCATGTGTTTGTATTGTTTCATTTATTCTCTTATTTAAATCAAAAAGAATTAAGGGAATACACATTAATGTTATAAATGAACATGTTCTGATCACAAATAATTATTCCTTCTTAGGAAAATCTTTGTGGTCAAAGAGGCTTGGTTCCCAACACAGAAATTGAGACATTTCAAATATCCATCACAAGCAAAGTCAGGGAGCAATATGACAAGATTCAAGAAGCACCAAATTTGGTTTGTGTACTAATTTATCACCATAAGTCATTGTCAATAAACAAGCTATTTAGAAAACAGTTAAGTGCTCTATTCTGATTTTATTTTAAATCAATTTTGTAGACCAGAACACCTGGCCACCTAGCGAATAATTCTGAGGATGCTGTGGAACTTAGAATGAAGGCTTATAATATCACAAATAGATTTCTTGAATCATTCATTGATCACGTAAGCATACTGTTGTTTCTGCTCATTTTACAGATGATAATTAGATATTCTGTTGGCCTGTGTCAAGCCTTTATATTTCTATTAGTTATCATAAGATATTTACTTTACCTTGACCTCCAATCCTTTTTGTATCAAATCAGAATTCTGATTACTACATTTTAATTTTTAGCAGATCACTATATATTTGTAGATATAGAGGATTGTGTCCCAGACTTACTAATACTTTACATGGTGCCAAAGACACAGGTTGAGCATCTGAGCAGTATTCTATAGACTGTCCATCCATAGGAGCTGCTAATAGAAAATAAAAGACAATGACAATTTGTCCAACAGTAAAAGATAACCTGCTGGAGGAACTGTCAGTCAGGAACCATGGAAACAGAAGGATGATCAATGCTTTTGGTTGATACTCCTCCAACAGTTTAATATTTTGCTCCAGATTACAGCAACTGTTTCTCCTGTATCTCCATGACCTATGCACAAGTCTGATTCTGGCCTATTCAGCATCACTGAATTTCAATTTGAGATCTTAGTTAACTGTCAGAAAATAAGATACCATTTTCAGTTGGCTAGTTTTAACCTGCAAGCCACTTGAAAAGCCAGGCTTTATCAAGTTCTGCGAATGCTAGATGGGAAAATAAATTGTGAGGCAGCCTCAGTGTCAGCGATGACATAGAGAGAGATTAAGGGGAAAAAGAGCAGAGGGAATAAAATAGGTGAAGATGTGAAGTTATTCACTTTATTTGAAAGGATATGAAAGCAGAAATTGATTTCAATTGCATAAGACTGGTCATGCAATTTAACGAAGATGTGACATCCAGGATGGTTTTAAATGTTCTGAAGAGCCATTGCTTAGTTTGTCCTTGATACTGTTCTTCCAGGCAATTTGTTATCATAGTGCTGTTATTTATGGTGTGACTGTATTATGGATTGAGATCAGCTGGCAGCATCACCATGCTGAACTGTGTCATCCATTTTAATGTAAACCCCCCCCCCCCCCCATTCTTATTAGGTACCCCCAGCAAGCCTTTAGGGTGGACAATTGACCTTTTTTTTTCAAATTTACAAGCCAATTACCTCCTTGGCCTGGCCACCATGAGGCTCTCCATGTGCAGAGAGCTCATTCAAATTTGAAAGGATAGGCTTGGTTTTATTGTTTCTGTTTTTATTTCAGACACTCAGTAATTTTCAGAGTGTATCCCTGGCCCATCAAGGTTATTCTGCTAATAATGTTGACACTTAAAAAAGCCTTAATATTATATTTTTGTATGGTTACAGGCTCTTCAAGACATGGATTATATCGTACAAGATAAGCTGTTACTGGAAAGAATAATTGGGATGGAACTGCATGAACCACTAGACAAGACGATTTTTTATAATGGTATAATTCCAAATTTTGAACCCTTAAGTATCCTTCTTTCTTGAATTTTCTGCAGTATTTGCAATAATACCGCATCTTTCATTGCTACATTATATAGAAGTGTAGAAAACCTACAGCATAATACAGTCTCTTCGGCCCACAAAGCTGTACCAAACATGTCCTTACCTTAGAAATTACCTAGGGTTACCCATAGCCCTCTATTTTTCTGAGCTCCATGTATCTGTCCAGGAGTCTCTTAAAAGACCCTATTGTATCTGCCTCCACCACAATCCTGGCAGCCCATTCCACGCACTCACCACTCTCTGCATAAAAAACTTACCCCTGATATCTCCTCTATATTTACTTCCAAGCACCTTAAAACTGTGCCCTTTCATGCTAGCCGTTTCAGCCCTGGGAAGAAACCTCTGACTATCCATACAATCAATTCTTCTCATTATCTTGTACACCGCTATCAGGTTGCCTCTCATTCTCCGTTGCTCCAAGGAGAAAAGGCCAAGTTCACTCAACCTGTTCTCATAAGGCATGCTCCCCAATCCAGGCAACATCCTTGTAAATCTCCTCTGCACCCTTTCTATGGTCTTCACATCCTTCCTGTAGTGAGGTGACCAGAACTGAACACAGTACTCCAAGTGGGGTCTGACCAGGGTCCTATATAGCTGCAACATTACCTCTTTGCTCCTAAACTCAATCCCACAATTGCCTTCTTAACCAGAGTCAACCTGCACCGCAGCCTTGAGTGTCCTATGGACTCGGACCCCAAGATCCTTCTGATCCTCCACACTGCCAAGATTCGTACCATTAATACTATTTCTGCCATTATATTTGACCTACCAAAATGAACCACCTCAGACTTAACTGAGTTGAACTCCATCTGCCACTTCTCAGCCCAGTTTTGCATTCTATCAATGTCCCGTGTAACCACTGACAGCCCTCCACAATACCCACAATGCCCCAAACTTTGTTTCATCAGCAAATTTACTAATCCATCCCTCCACTTTCTCATCCAGGTCATTTATAAAAATCATGAAGAGAAGGGGTCCCAGAACAAATCCCTGAGGCACACCACAGGTCACTGACCTCCATGCAGAATATGACCCATTTACAACCACTCTTTGCCTCCTGTGGGCAAGCCAGTTCTGGATCCACAAAGCAATGTCTCCTTGGATCCCATGTCTCCTTACTTTCTCAATAAGCCTTGCATGGGGTACCTTGTCAAATGCCTTGCTGAAATCCATATACACCACATTTACTGCTCTACCTTCATCAATGTGTTTAGTCACATCTTCAAAATATTCAATCAGGCTCATAAGGCACAACCTGTCTTTCACAAAGCCATGCTGACTATTCCTAATCATATTATGCCTCTTCAAATGTTCATAAACCCTGCCTCTCAGGATCTTCTCCATCAACTTACCAACCACTGAAGTAAGATCCACTGGTCTATAATTTCCAGGGCTATCTCTACACCCTTTCTTGAATAATGGGACAACATCCGCAACCCTCCAATCATCTGGACCCTCTCCTGTCCCCTTTGATGATGCAAAGATCATCACCAGAGGTTCAGCAATCTCCTCCCTTGCCTCCTACAGTAGCCTGGGGTATATTTCATCTGGTCCCAGAGATTTATCCAACTTGATGCTTTCCAAAAGCTCCGGTACATCATCTTACTTAATATCTATATGCTCAAGCTTTTCAGTCCACTGTAAGTCATCACTACAATCACCAAGATCCTTTTCCATAGTGAATACTGAAGCAAAGTACTCATTAGGTACCTCTGCTATCTCCTCCAGTTCCATTCACACTTTTCCACTTCATACTTGATAGGTCCTATTCTCTCATGTCTTACCCTCTTGCTCTTCACATATTTGTAGAATGCCTTAGGGTTTTCCTTAATCCTGTCCGCCAAGGCCTTCTCATGGCCCTTTCTGGCTCTCCTAAGTTCTTTCTTAAGCTCCTTCTTGCTGGCCTTACAATTTTATAGTTCTCTATCATTACTTAGTTTTTTGAACCTTTCGTAAGCTTTTCTTTTCTTCTTGACTAGACTTACAACAGCCTTTGTACACCATGGTTCCTGTACCCTACCATCCTTTCCCTGTTACTATTGGGTGGTCTATAATAAACACCCAGTAGAGTTATTGACTCCTTCCTGTTGCTAACTTCCACCCACAGAGACTCTGTAGTATGTATTTTGAACACAGGTATTTGTTTCCAGCAAGCAGCTTACAGATTAAACTGTTCACCAGCTACACAAACTGCATTAAGAAATGTCAGAAACAAAATAACCTGGATTGCATCAAGATTCTGAAATGATTTCCATTTTTTATCATATTTCTGGGAACTGACAGCAAATCCAAGGAAATTCAAATGCAACTAAATGCAAAGTTGCAGGCAGTAATTTGATGCCTTCCACAATTTCTGTGATAATCTTCTTTCCATAAGACCATTAGACATAGGAGCAGAATTAGGTCATTTGGCTCATCAAGTCTCCACTGTCATTCCACAACGACTTATCTATTATCCTTCTCAACCCCATTCTCAGCTTTCATCCCATAACATTTGATGTCCTAACTTATCAAAAGCCTATCAACCTCAATGACTTGGTCTCCACAGCCATTCATAGCAATGAATTCCACAGATTCACTACTGTCTAGCCAAAGAAATTTCTCCTCACCTCTGTTCTAAATTGATATCCCTCAATTCTGAGGTTGTGCCCTTTGGACTGAGACTACCCCACTATAGCAAACGTTCTCTCCACATCTACTCTAGCTTAACCTTTCGATATTCAACAGGTTTCAGTGAGATCCTCCCCTCATTCTTCTAAACTCCAGCAAGTTCTAGCATTAACCATTTCATTCCCAAAATCATTTCATCCTCATCTGGACCCTCTCCATTGCCAGCACGTCCTTCTTTAAGATATAGGGCTCAGAACTGCTCACTATACTCCAAGTGCAGTATGACCAATGCCTTATAAAGCCTCGACATTACAACCATTTTTATATTCTTGGCCTCTTGAAATTAATGCCAACATTGCATTTGCCTTCCTTACCACCTACTCAACCCACAAATTAACCTTTTAGGGAATCCTATACAAGGACTCCCATGTCCCTTTGCACCTCTGATTTTTGAATTTTCTCCTCATTTAGAAAATACGTAGTCTACGCCTTCATTCCTTCTAGCAAAGTGCATGATCATATACTTCCCTACACTATATTCCACCTGCCACTTCTTTGCCCATTCTTCCCATCTGTTTGTCCTTCTTCAGACTTCCTGCTTCCTCAACATCACCTGACTGTCCATCTAGCTTTGTATCGTCTGCAGACATAGCCAGAAAACCATCAATTCCATCATCCAAATCATTGATATAAAGTGTGAAAAGTAGCGGTCCCAATACTTATCTCTGAGGAGCACCACTTGCTACCGGCAGCCAACCTGAATCAATCACCTTTATTTACATTCTTTGCCTTATATCAGCCAGCCAATCTTCTATCCATCCTAGTATCTTCCCTGTAATACCATGGCCCTTAAACTGTTAAGAAGCCTTATGTTCGGTACCTTGCCAAAGGCTTTCTGAAAATCCAAGTATACAACATCCACTGACTCTCCTTTGTCTATCCTGCCTGTTATATGCTCAAAGAATTTCAATAGGTTTGTCAGGCAAGATTTCCCCTGAAGGAAACAATGCTGACTTTGGCCTACTTTATCATGCATCACTAAGAATACTAAAAGCTCCTCCTTAATAATGGACGCCAACATCTTTCCAACCACTGAAGTCAAACTAATGGCATATAATTTCCTTTTTCCTGCCTCCCTCCCATCTTAAGAGTGGAGTGACATTTTCAATTTTTCAGTCCTCCAGAGTTATTCCAGAATCTAGTGATTCTTGAAAGATCATTACAAGTGCTTCCACAATCTCTTCAACTATCTCTGTTAGAATCCTGGGGTTTAGTCCATCTGGTTTAGGTGGCATATCTACCTTCAGACTTTTCAGCTTCCCAATCACCTTCTCCTTAGTAATAGTAATAATAACACTCACTTCTGCCTCCTGACACTCATTAATTTCTGTTATACTGCTAATGTCTTCCACAGTGAAGGCTATTACAAGATACATATTAAGATCATCAGCCATTTCTTTATCCTCCATTACTAACTCTCCAATATCCACTTTTACCTCTGTTTTATTCTTTATATATCTGAAAAAACTTTTGGTATCCTCTTTTATATTATTGGCTAGCTTACCTTCAAATGTCATCTTTTTTCTCTATGGTTTGTTAAGTCGCTTCTGTAGTTTTTAAAAGCTTCCCAATCCTCTAACTTCGCACTTAATTTTTGCTATATGTCCTCTCTTTTGCTTTTATGCTGCCGTAGACTTCTCTTGTCAGCTACTGTTGCTCATCCTCCCTTTTGTCTACTTCTTCATCTTTGGGATGCATCTATACTGTGCTTTCTGAATTGCACCAGCAACTCCAGCCATTGCTGTCCCTTCCAATCAACTTTGGCCTGCTCCTTTCTAATGCTTCTGTAATTCTTTTGACTCCACTGGAATACTGATACATCTGACTTTAGCTTCTCCCTCTCAAACTGCAGAGTGAGTTCAGTCAGATTATGATCACTATTTCCTAAGGGTTCCCTTACTTTAAGCTCCCTATTCAACTTTGGTTTATTACACAACATCCAATCCAACATTGCCTTTCCCATAATGGGCTCAACCACAAGCTTCTTTAAAAAGCCATCTCATAAGCATTCTACACTTTCCTGCTCTTGGATCCAACACTAACTTGATTTTCCCAAATTACCTGCATATTGAACTCCCCTATAACTCTCATAACGGTGCACTTATTACATGCCTTTTCTATTTCCCATTGTAATTTATATCCCACATCCTAGCTACTGTTCAGATGCCTGTATATAACTCCCATCAGGGTCTTTGTATCATTGCAATTTTTTAATCCAAAAGGATTCTACATCTTCTGATCATCTGTCACCACTTTCTAAGAATTTGTTTTCATTTTTTACCAACAAAGCCACACCACCCCCTATGCTTACCTGTCTGCCCTTTCGATACAAGGCGTTTCTTTGGATGCAAAGCTCTCAACTCTGATCTTCCCACCACTGCTAGTTAGGAGTTTGTATGTTCTCCCTGTGAATGTGTGGGTTTCCTCCAGGTGCTCCAGTTTCCTCCCACAGTTCAAAGACATACCGGTTGGTAGGCTAATTGCTCATTGTAAATTGTCCTGTGATTAAGTTATGATTAAGTCCTGGAGCTCAGGGCATGGATCAGTACTTGGAACTATGATGTTGTGGCCATTACAGAGACTTGGATGGCTCAGGGGCAGGAATGATTACATCGAGTGACAGGCTTTAGATGTTTCAGAAAGGACAGGGAGGGAGGCAAAAGAGGTGGGGGCGTGGCACTGCTGTTCAGAGTTAGTGTCACAGCTGCAGAAAAGGAGGAAGTCATGGAGGGATTGTCTACGGAGTCTCTGGGGGTGGAAGTTAGAAACAGGAAGGGGTCAATAACTCTACAGGGTGTTTTTTATAGACCACCCAATAGTAATAGGGACATCGAGGAGCAGATAGGGAGACAGATTCTGGAAAGGTGTAATAATAACAGGGTTGTCTTGGTGGGAGATTTTAATTTCCCAAATATTGATTGGCATCTCCCTAGAGCAAGGGGTTTAGACGGGGTGGAGTTTGTTAGGTGTGTTCAAGAAGGTTTCCTGACACAATATGTAGATAAGCCTACAAGAGGAGAGACTATACTTGATCTGGTATTGGGAAATGAATCTGCTCAGGTGTCAGATCTCTCAGTGGGAGAGCATTTTGGAGATAGTGATCACAATTCTATCTCCTTTACCATATCATTGGAGAGGGATAGGAACAGACAAGTTAGGAAAGCGTTTAATTGGAGTAAGGGGGAAAATGAAGCTATCAGGCAGAAACTTGGAAGCATAAATTGGGAACAGATGTTCTCAGGGAAATGTACAGCAGAAATGTGGCAAATGTTCAGGGAATATTTGTATGGCATTCTGCACAGGGAAAGGATGGTAGGGTACAGGAACCATGGTGTACAAAGGCTGTTGAAAATCTAATCAAGAAGAAAAGAAAAGCTTACAAAAGGTTCAAGAAACTAGGTAATGATAGAGATTTAGAAGATTATAAGGCTAGCAGGAAGGAGCTTAAGAATGAAGTTAGGAGAGCCAGGAGTCATGAGAAGGCCCTGGTGAGCAGGATTAAGGAAAACCCCAAGGCATTCTACAAGTATGTGAAGAGCAAGAGTATAAGATGTGAGAGAATAGGACCAATCAAGTGTGACAGTGGAAACATGCGTGTGGAACCAGAGGAAATAGCTGAGGTACTTAATGTTTGGTGATTATAGAGATGACTCGCAGTGCATTGAAATGCTTGAGTATATAAACATTAAGAAAGAGGATGTGCTGGAGCTTTTGGAAAGCGTCAAGTTGGATAAGTCTCCAGGACCAGACGAGATGTACCCCAGCCTAATGTGGGAGGCAAGGGAGGAGATTGCTGAGCCTCTGGTGATGATCTTTGCATCGTGACTTGGGACGGGAAAGGTTCTGAAGGATTGCAGATGTTGTTCCCTTATTCAAGAAAGGGAGTAGAGATAGCCCAGGAAATTATAGACCAGTGAGTCTTACTTCAGTGGTTGGTAAGTTGATAGAAAAGATCCTGAGAGGCAGGATTTATGAACATTTGGAGAGGCTTAATATGAATAGGAATAGTCAGTATAGCTTTGTCAAAGGCAGGTCATGCCTTACGAGCCTGACTGAATTTTTTGAGGATGTAACTAAACACATTGTTGAAGGAAGAGCAGTAGATGTAGTGTATATGGATTTCAGCAAGGCATTTGAAAAGGTACCCCATGCAAGGCTTATTGAGAAAGTAAGGAGACATGGGATCCAAGGGGACATAGCTTTGTGGATCCAGAACTGGCTTGCCCACAGAAGGCGAAGAGTGGTTGTAGACGGGTCATATTCTGCATGAAGGTTGGTGACCACTGGTGTGCCTCAGTGATCTGTTCTGCGACCCTTTCTCTTTGTAATTTTTATAAATGACCTGGATGAGGAACTGGAAGGATGGATTAGTAAATTTGCTGATGAAACAAAGTTTGGGGGTGTTCTGGGTAGTGTGGAGGACTGTCAATGGTTACAGCGGGACGTTGATAGAATGCAAAACTGGGCTGAGAAGTGGCAGATGGAGTTCAAATCAGATAAGTCTGAGATGGTTCATTTTGGTAGGTCAAATATGATGACAGAAATAGTATTAATGGTACGACTCTTGGCAGTGCGGAGGATCAGAGGGATCTTGGGGTCCAAGTCCGTAGGATGCTCAAAGCTGCAGCACAGGTTGACTCTGTGGTTAAGAAGGCATTCGGTGCATTGGCCTTCATCAATTGTGGGATTGAGTTTAGAAGCAAAGAGGTAATCTTACAGCTATATAGGACCCTGGTCAGTGGTTGTGAATTATGTACATTTCTCCCAGTTACGTTACTCTACAGGTGCACTTCCTGTGGTTGTAGTCATCAAGGAGACTGTAAGGACCCTGAAGTTCCACATCTCACAGGATGAGCATTCCCCTGTCTGAACTACTATCCTGCCTGCACTTGTTACGCCTCTAACTTCTCAAGCTTAAGTTATAGCCTGCACCTGTTCTCGCCAAGCATGTTGAGCCTGAGCCTGACCACTCCAACAATGGCCACTGTGCTACACCTCTCTTCTTTATATTGGCTCCTGCCGAGAACCAAAAAAAATCAGTCCATTGAAAAGATCCAAAAGGCTCCAGGCTCTTTCGAGACTTCGTGCAGCCTCACCAATGAACAACCTCTCATGACGATTACAGACCACCAAAAACTTCCACAAGGCCCCGGGTTCTTTTTAAACCTCATTTTCAATTTAGGGAAATCACTATAGTCAATATAAATTCAAGTAAACATATCCTGAAAAGATTATGCTTAGCAAATATTTAAAGATACACCTTCTAAAATATAATTACTGTTTAATGTCCTGAAAAATTACTATGTGCTTTAATTTATTCATAGTATAGGATTTTTTTAAATAAGTAATTTCAAAATAAATCTTTTTGAAGCTAATGCATAAAATTCAGATTCTGCCTTTGCAAATCTATGGTCTGACCTCTGTGTGACGATCTAAATCATGTTTAAAAGCTTCGATAAAAATATGCTTTTGTTTCTTCATATGCCTACTATGATAGCTGCTCAGCCAGTTTAATGTTATCATAACTGCTGGATGTCATGGATTCTTTTGAAAAGATTGCTGATAGCAACAGGCTTCAGAAAAGAGAAAGTTCTTGCTACATTGTTGTAAAGAGCTTTCTTCAAGATTAGAAAAGAGTGATAAAGTTTCATCACATCAGGTTGAATGTGTATAAGTTGAAGCAAAATAAACCTTCAATTCTTATAGATTCTAAAGTATATGTTAATAACACTATTGACTTACTTTGTGTTATCACTAAAATATTTTGTTCTTTGCAGATGAAAACTATTCATTCACTGATGTGCTTTACTATGGCAATGAAGGAACACTTCTTATTTTTGATACATTGTTCTTCTGTATTGTGGATTTAGCTACTCAAAATTTTATTTTTGCTTCCTTTCTAACTTACATACAACAAAAGGTATTGTGCATTTAGATAGATAGATAGATACTTTATTCATCCCCATGGGGAAATTGTTACTTAGAACACATAAGTAGTGCAAGCAGGAAAAATGTTTGAGTTGATTGTCCTTCTGACAGCTTAGCTATGGTCAAGTGCAATGTGTACTCTACTCCCAAGCTCAACGAGTCCCAGTACTTCATTACCAGACCCATTACTAAGTCTAGCAGTAGAAAGACAAATACATAGCCTTCTCAGTGGAACCGCTGGCTGGAGTAAGAAATTATTCAGCCCAACGCTTCTGCTAATGACTGTTTATCAAAGTCATTCTAATGAAACATTGACAAATTAGAGAAATATCTAAATTTTTCACTGCAGATGCTGCCTGATTTGCTGAGAATTCCTGGCATTTTCTGATTTAAACCCACACAACAACAAAATCAGCTCCAATGAGGAGCATGTTTGACATCGCTTACATCATTTTGTTTACTTGCAAATCTGAATGGAACATTGATTTATTAATGTTGAGTAATGGGTGACGAGGATGCTTATACTGGCAGCCAAAGAGAAATTTCACCCCTCCTTTATTTTGTACTTTGGAAATGCTCTTCTACATTAGAAGAATTAAGCTTAGCTGTAATGATTTTTATAGTTAGTGAATATTTGGAGTGCCATTTCCATGACTAATGATTGTCCCAGCATAGTGGTGCAGATTTTGCACATAGCCAGATTGACCTGCTTTTTCTCAATTATTTTTTATCTTTGTTCTGCCCTTTTGAACTAGGGAAATCAAGCAGTGGATCTTTGAGATTGTATTATTGAGTTCCCATCTATTTCTTTTTCATAATGTTGCAAAGACTGGAGCATATATTATTATAAAAAGGAGGAAAAAAACCTCAAAGTGTGGGCTGACAAGGTTCCAAAGAGCAGCCACCACTTGTGAAGTTACTGTATTACCATATTGCAGAGGGGAGAAAGAATCTATGTTAATTTTTTGCTAAGTTATTAGAGAAGTCAGGAGATTGGGACTAAATTCATTTGCTGTTGCAGAAAAATAGGCACAAGCTTGATGGGTTGGATGGTTTTCTTCTGTGGTATAATCTTTTTTTTCTATAAATATTCAATAAAATGTTAATATTCCTTTCCAATTCGAAGGTTTTTCAGTTCATTCGAAATGCAATGGGACGCAAGAACTTGGCTCAGAAAGCATTGATTGATGAAAGGTTCCTTCTCTGAAATCACAGGAATTTAACATACATTTGGGAGGATGCACATCAACTCAACTCTAGAACTGAAAACGTTTCTTACTCCTGGATAGTTTCACATATTTCCCATTAAACAAAATAAATAAGTTTGCATTTGTTGTGAATACAAACTTACGGTAATGATACTGCTTTTCCAAATTATCTCTGTTAATGTAACAATGTGATTTTATTAACAATTTGGCATTTGTTTACTAACTTATATTTATCAAGTCTTTTTCCCATTCCTCAAATCTTATCTCAAGCAATATTCTTCTACGTAACTGGTGGGTGGATGATTTTTGTCCCTGTTGTTCTATAATTAAGCCACTGGAGGGGCTTTAATGTTACATTTAGTGGTGTTTTCTTTTCCCTTGGAAAATGCTTAGCTTCTGCTCTTTCATGCTTCTAAACCACATTAGAACATCAGTACAAATGTGTGAATCAAATTTACATTTTGAATCTTAAGGGCTATATTGAGAAATGTTTATAATTGTTGTCTTTCAACCAATCTTGTTTTTGCGATTAAACAATTTTCAAAGAAATTTATAGTTCGTATATCCCATTATGTATAGATTCAAAAGAGGGTTGTAATATTCTGAGATATTTTTTATAATTTAGTTTTGGAGCAGGGTTCACTGGGGACACAGGTATATCAAATGTTGGTAAAAGGAGCAAAGGTGCCTATGCCATTTTTGTTGTGATAAATAATACCAGTCCAATCTGCGATCTCTCATTGATTTTTGGCACAAGGGTGTAAGATAACTGAGCCAAAGGTGTCTAATTCCTGGTTAGATGTAGGCCAATTAAAACTGACGTGTTCTCTTATGTTTGACTGATACATAAAAGAATTTCTCGGTCAGGTCACTTTACAAGCCGTGTCTATCGTGCAGACTCCTCCTGTGGACAAGCAGCAGTACTATTGTTTCCATTGGCTGTCCTTTTAATTTCAAATTTGATACTACTTGTAATTTATATTTGAGCAGGTGTTTTTTAAAGACTGTTTTACTGTATATCAATGCACATAATTTCTGAATGACCTGCCAAGTGTAACAATCCCTAAGAATTTTTATTTTATTTGCATAGTGGCAGAGCTTGTATTCAGATACTTTGTGTCAGAAACTGAAGAGGCAGCACACCATCTAGTAAAATACAGAGGTTATAAATGTGGCAGAATATGTTGTGGGTAGGTGATAGAAGAAACAAGAAGCAAATACATTCTCTGTAGGTAGCATGCAGTGCTGAATAAACTTTAGTGGTTCATTTGATGAATGGTGCATTTAGCTGGAGGGACACCAAGTCAGCAAATCAAGAGACATTTTTGCAGAAATTTCCCTTTGGCAATTAAATATATGCGGCAGTCAGAATAAATAGTAATTCATCTATCTGGCCCGGAAGGAACCCTGGCTAATGCTGTCAGATCGAAAACTCCGGTGATCGTAGTTTTCTGATATCTGAACATCCTTTAAAACATTAAGATATACAAAATTCTGAGATTATCCTAATTGCAAAGTCCAGAAACGAGCTGATTAGAGGGATATAAATCACAGCGGACCAATTCCGACTGGCATAGTCGCTGAGCGCGCTGCAGCAGGGTTTAGGTCAGAGGCGCGGTCGGTTATTAGCCAATAGGAACTTCCGCGGCACCGATGCCTTCGGCGCGTCATGTCGTTCCAGCCCGGCCCCTGTAGCAACCAATCAGAGAGCGTCAGAGGGGCTGGTGTCAATGTCAAACGGTCGCGAGGAGCTGCGTGTGGAAGTCAGCTCCTTCATTCCGCGGGAACGAAGGACGGGGTCAGCGACGCCCAGGTTGGTGCCGGTTGTCCAGTAGGCTGGGTTTGGTTGCAGTACACTGCGAGGTAGCACCTCGTCCGCCTTTCGGTCAGCGGTCTGTACCGAGGGCTGGATAGGCGGGCACCCATATCCTCTCTGGTGCCTGTGAGCCCGCGAACTGCGCGGTGCCGGTGTGCGGAAAGAACTTGCTTCTAGCCGGAAGCGTTTGAAACAAGTTCACCGGAAGCGGCGCTGTAGGCGCACTGAAGGTTTAGTGTCAGTCTACTGACTGCTCTTCGTCAGAATATTCCCGCGATTGAAACAGTGTGAGATGCAGACTAGCAATGAGGTAACTTCACCCAAGAGCGAAACAGTTAATGTCTCGGGTTAAACAAAGAAATGACCCAACCAATTCCCCTCCTCTGGCAGAACTCGTCCTCGCCCTCAACAATTTTTCCTTCGGATCCTCCCACTTTGTATAGACTCGAGGGGTAACCATGGGCACCTGCATGGCCCCCAACTATGCCTACCTTTTCTTTGGCTACGTAGATCAGTCCATGTTCCAAGCCTTCCCTGGTGATGCTCCCCAACTCTTCCTTCGCTACATTGACAATTGTATTGGTGCTGCTTCATGCATCCATGTTAAGATGGTCAATTTGTCTCCAACTTCCACCTGCCCTTATATTCACTTGGTCCATTCTGACACCTCCCTCGCCTTTCTCTCTGGAGACCAAACTGTCAACCAACATCTTTTATAAACCTAATTTCCGTGGCTATCTTGACAGTACCTCTTCCCATCCTGTCACCTGTAATGCTATTTCTATTTCTCAGTTCCTATTTCCTTTATTTCTCAGCTGCATCTTCTCAGGATGAGGTTTTCCCTTCCTCCATATTTGATGCTGCCCTCACCTGCATCTCATCCATTTTCTGGATATCTACGCTCACCCATCTTCCAGTTGCCTTAAGGGATAGTGTTCCTCTTGTCCTCATCCACCCCACCATGAGCCTCTACATCCACGCATCATTCTCCTCAACTTCTGCCACTTGTCAATGCGATCTTATCTCCAAACGCATCTTTGCTTCCCTCCCACTTGCTTTCCACTGGTTTCATTCCCTCAGTGATTTCCTTGACCAGTCATCCCTCACCACTAATCTCTCTCCTGGCATTGGCCCATTTACCTCTTCTCTTGCCTCTATTCAGGGCACCAAGCTGTCCTTCCAGGTGAGGCCACACTTCCCTGCAAATCTGTTGGTGCCATCTGTTGTATCTGGTGTTCCTGATGCGGCCTCCTCTAGACTGATGAGACCCGACATAAACTGGGACCCTGCTTTGTTGAGCACTTCTTCCAAAACCAGAATTTCTAATCCTCATTCACTTTCTGCCATGTCACATGGCCTCCTCTTCTGCCAGCTATCATCTTCTAGCTGGTTCTCCTTCCCCGCCCCACCTTTTTGTTTTGGTGTCTTCCCCTTCCTTTCCAGTACTGAAGAGTCTCAGCCTGAAGTATTATTTCCATAGAGGCTGCCTGCCCTGACGTTCAATATGATCATAATTGATTGGCCCCAGGTCCTCTCATCTGTACCTGTGCGTCAGTTCTCCATAGCTCTTAATAACCCGGTCTTTCAAAAATGTATTTTCCTCTTTGAATACCCCAAGTGATTTTGTCTCCACAACCTATCCATGACAGAGAATTCCAGTAATCTATAATTTCAGTTTTAAATGCCATTCCTCTCACCTGATAACTTTGCCCCCTCATTTGAGATTGTTCCACCAGTCTCGACAGTTTACCTAGTTATACAGTTGATGTTCTTGTATGTTTTAGTAAGATCATTCATATTCTAATAAACTCCAAAGAATATAGGTCAGATTTCTTTTGTCATTGATGAAAGGACAACCCTCTGTCCTAGGAATTAGTCTGGTCATTCTGTTTTTTGGAATATGACCAACACTCTTATCTTTTTCTAAATGGGTATACTGGAACCGTGCACAACACTCCACTGAAAATCGCTGGAGATATGATTAGATATGCTGATTTAATATCTACTAAACATAATATTCATAGTAGGAGAAAATGTTCAAAGTTCAAAATAAATGTTTTATCAAAGGATGTACAATTCCTCCCTTGGAAGTTCTCATGTTTTATTGCTTTACAACATTGAATCACAGAAGATTTAATTTGTTTATTTTTGACACTGATCAACAGAAAAACTCTTTCATCTCAAAGTGAAAACAGATCTCTACAAAGTGATCTAAATTAGCTACAGATATAAAATACAAAATAATTGATGCATCAGTATTCGCCCCTTTAATATGACACACCAATCATCTCTGGTGCAGCTAATTGGTTACAGAAGTCACATAATTAGTTAAATGGTGATCACCTGTGTGCAGTCAGTATGTTTCAATTGATTGTTGTAAATTACACTTGTATCTAGAAGGTCCATCTGCTGGTGAGTCAGTATCCTGCCAAAAACTACAGTATGAAGATAAAAGAACACTCCAAGCAACTTAATAAAAAACACAAGTCAGAAGGTGACTACAAGCAAATTTCCTAGTCACTGAATATCCCTTGGAGTACAATCAATCATCAAGAATATGGCACAACTGTAAATCTGCCTAGAGCAGGCTGTCCTGAAAAACTGAGTGACCATGCAAGAAGGGGACTAGTGAGGGAGGTCACCAGTAGACTTATGACAACTCTGGAGGAGTTACAAGCTTCTGTGGTTGAGATGGGAGAGACTGTGCATATAACTGTTGTCCAGGTGCTTCACCAGTCACTGCTTTATGAAAGGGTGGCAAAGAGAAAGTCACTGTTGGGGAAAAAAAATCTCTCATGAAATCTTGGCTAGAGTTTGCAAGAAAGTATGTGGGAGACACTGAGGTCAGTTGGAAGAACTCATCAGCTTTTTGGTCATCAAACTGAATGCCATGTTTTGCATAAGCCAAACATTGTGAATCATCAAAAACACACGACCCCTACTGTGAAACATGGTGGTAGTGGGGATGCTTCACCGCAGCAGGCCGCGGAAGGCTTGTGAAGGTAGAGGGTAAAATGAATGCAGCAAAATCTTGGAAGAAATCCTGATACAGTCTGTAAGACAACTGTGTCTTGGGAGAAGATTTGTTTTCCAGCAAGACAATGACCCCAAGCATAAAGCCAAAGCTACACAGGAATGGCTTAAAAACAACAAAGTTAATGTCCTAGAGTAGCCAGGTTGTAGTCCAGACTTCAATCCAACTGAGAATTTGTGACCGTACTTGAAAGGGGCTGTTCATTCATGATCCCCATACAATGTGACTGAGCTTGAGCAGTTTTGTAAAGAATGGGGAAAAATTGCAGTGTCCAGACATGCAAAGCTGATATAGAGACCTATCCACACGGACTCAAGGCTGTAATTTCTGCCAAAGGTGCATCTATTAAATACTGATTTGAAGAGTTGAATACTTGTGCAATCAATTATTCTGTGATTTATATTTGAAATTAATTTAGATCACTTAGTGGAGATCTGTCAGTGGAGAGCCTCTTTCTGTTGATCAGTGTCAAAAAAAAAAGCCAAATTTAATCCACACTAATTCAATGTTGTCAAACAATAAAAAATGAAAACTTCCGGGGGGCGGGGGGGGAGTACTTTTTATAGGCACTGTATCTGTCACCATAAACTGCCCTGCGACTCATTTTCTTGCGGGTATTCACAGGAAATACCCAAAAAAAACAGTAGAATCAATGAAGTTTAAACCTCAAAAGTGGAATAGTGCTGTGCTCTTTTTTTTTTACTGAGCAATAAAATCAATTTGTTTTCATTGAATATGAATTTCTCTTTGAGAATAATCTTTTAAAACCAAATTGTTTTTCATAAAGGCCAAATGTTTTTTATAAATAAGTGAGACAGCAATATGGACACTAAAGAACTGCTTCTTCACAAAGCAGTAAAAAGTTAGGCTGTAGGGCACAGTTACAAGTGGCACGCCATGTCTCTGCTGCCTGGTAGGATCACTATGTGACTGCAGAGGAGACAGTTTGTTCCATGTAAAACATACAGCTGTTCTATTTTCTGAAACCAATGGTCATGTACAAATAATTGATGAGGAGCGATAAATCTATAGTCTATAAATCTATTGGGAACGGGAGAGGTTCCGGAGGATTGGAGGGTTGCGGATGTTGTTCCTTTATTCAAGAAAGGGAGTAGAGATAGCCCAGGAAATTATAGACCAGTGAGTCTTACTTCAGTGGTTGATAAGTTGATGGAGAAGATCCTGAGAGGCAGGATTCATGAACATTTGGAGAGGTATAATATGATTAGGAATAGTCAGCATGGCTTTCTCAAAGGCAGGTCATGCCTTATGAGCCTGATTGAATTTTTTGAGGATGTGACTAAACACACCGATGAAGGAAGAGCAGTAAAAGGTACCCCTTGCAAGGCTTTTTCAGAAAGTAAGGAGGCATGGGATCCAAGGGGACATTGTTTTGTGGATCCAGAACTGGTTTGCCCACAGAAGGCAAAGAGTGGTTGTAGACAGGTCATATTCTGCATGGAGGTTGGTCACCAGTGGGGTGCCTCAGGGATCTGTTCTGGGACCCTTACTCCTTGTGATTTTTATAAATGACCTGGATGAGGAACTGGAGGGATGGGTTATTAAGTTTGCTGATGATACAAAGGTTGGAGGTGTTGTGGATAGTGTGGAGGGCTGTCAGAGGTTACAGCGGGACATTGATAGGATGCAAAACTGGGCTGAGAAGTGGCAGATGGAGTTCAACCTAGTGTAAAGTGGTTCATTTTGGTAGGTCAAATATGATGACAGAATATAGTATTAATGGTAAGACTCTTGGCAGTGTGGAGGATCAGAGGGATCTTGGGGCAGAGTCCATTGGACGCTCAAAGCAGCTGTGCAGGTTGACTCTTTGGTTAAGAAGGCATATGGTGTATTGGCCTTCATTAATTGTGGAATTGAATTTAGGAGATGAGAGGTAATGTTGCAGCTATATAGGACCCTGGTCAGACCCCACTTGGAATACTGTGCTCAGTTCTGGTCGCCTCACCACAGGAAGGATGTGGAAACCATAGAAAGGGTGCAGAAGAGATTTACAAGGATGTTGCCTGGATTGGGGAGCATGCCTTAAGAAAACAGGTTGAACTCGGCCTTTTTTCCTTGGAGCGACGAAGGATGAGAGGTGACCTGATAGAGGTGTATAAGATGATGAGAGGCATTGATCATGTGGATAGTCAGAGGCTTTTTCCCAGGGCTGAAATGTTTGCCACAAGAGGACACAGGTTTAAGATGCTGGGGAGTAGGTACAGAGCAGATGTCAGGGGTAGGCTTTTTACTCAGAGACTGGTGAGTGCGTGGAACAGGCTGCTGGCAATGGTGGTGGAGGTGGATACAATAGGGTCTTTTAAGAGGCTTTTGGATAGGTACATAGAGCTTAGAAAAATAGAGGGCTATGGGGAAGTCTAGTAATTTCTAAGTAGGGACATGTTCAGCACAACTTTGTGGGCCGAAGGGCCTGTATTGTGCTGTAGGTTTTCTATGTTTCTATGTCATCTTTAAGATCTTCACAATCTCCCTGCAGGTTTTAGTGAGGAGCGACTTCTGAACTGTTTTGTGCTGGATTCTGATCCAAACAGGACTCCATTTCGTTGTTAGACTTGATTGAATGTGGTACTTCACTTGCTGAAGTCTGCGCTAGATCCATCAGATCTGGCATCATATTGTGAGGAGAGAGGGAGGAACGGTTAATGTTGGGAATTGTGACTGGATTGACCACTTCTGGCCAGTTAAGCTTAAATAAGTTCCAGATTTCCACACATACACTCATCTGAGACTTACTTTGCAACAAATTTCCCTCACCTGTCACCATGCTGCCTTGCTGCTTTCCGCATCTGAGACCAGTCTTTCTACAATTTCCCGGCAAGACCTAGCATAGAATCTGAGACTTTGAAGATTTCAGTGTATGTGTGGATCTTTGAATTAGGATGTAAAGCAGAAGAAGTTTTAATCATATTACTTCATAATTATATCTGGATGTACAATGGATTCTGGTTAATTGATCCATTGGTTAATTGGGATAGCCACTTATTTGGGACAACTTTAAAAGAACAAAAACTAATCAAGAAAATAGCTAGGTTTCCCTTTGTTTATTTGGAATATTAGACCATAATACAAAAGAGCGGAAGTCAGCCATTCAGCCCATCGAGTCTGCTCCACCATTTCATCATGAGCTGATCCAATCTCCCCTTTGGTCCCATTCCCCCGCCTTCTCACTATAACCTTTGATGCCCTGACTACTCAGATACCTATCAATCTCTGCCTTAAATACACCCAATGACTTAGCCTCCATTGCAGCCTGTGGCAACAAATTCCATAGATTCACCACCCTCTGGCTGAAAAAATTTTTTTGCATCTCTGTTCTGAATGGGCGCCCTGCAGTCCTCAAGTCATGTCCTCTCATACTAGACTCCCCCACCATGGGAAACAATTTTGCCACATTCACTCTGTCCATGCCTTTCAACAACTCCAAGGAGTACAGTCCAAGAGCAGTCAAACGTTCCTCATATGTTAACCCTCTCATTCCCGGAATCATTCTAGTGAATCTTCTCTGAACCCTCCCCAATGTCAGCACATCCTTTATTGTGCCACTTAATCTGGTCTTGCAACTATTGCCAAGCAGTTTCTAACTGGCATCGGTCGTGTAAACTTGTACGCACGTTAGGTACTACACTGTGCTTAGAGTGAACAGTTTTTAAGTAGTGTCGATTGTGTTCAAACAACAGTGAAATTTGTCACTGATGGTTGGTGAGAAATAAGCAATAAGACAATTTAGAATTGTTTTGCTTACTACAGTTTCAAGCATTCAGGCTTGGCAATGTCAGAAATAGCCGGGAGTGAAAATGAAACAATTTCACTACTTCAAAAATTTGAAGGTATCGACAATCATCTTGAATGTTACACTGAAAATGAAGATTTGAAGGATGCAGTTGTTGAAAGCATTGTGTGAAGGCAGACCATTATCTGCACTAGGTGTCTGCGCTAATTTTGTTCACTTACAATCAATCAAAACAACATGGCAGTGTGTTGGCTGTCCATTGTATCCACAATGACAGTTAAAGTTAAATGACAGACACTCTCTTGACCTCAGAAGTCTGAGTCCGATGATATGAATAGTCGTCACAAACTGGGTCTTCCGTGCCTCCTTCTGTACCTTATCATGTCCTTTGCTCTCCATGAAGCGCTACAAAACCACCTTCTTGGCCATGGATCTCACTGTTGATCTCATCTGCCCAGTCGGCCAGAGCTAACTTCACATGCTGGGACAGGCATGCCCCTACTTCACTGGGATATGAGGCCCACCGACTGTCATCACCTGGTTTAGCCTACTTGTGAAAGCAGTTTACTGGGGTGTGGCCACTGTTGCATGCAAACAAATACTTGGAGCTACAGTGAGAGCTGAGTGTCCGGTAAGAGCCAAAGATGAGTGAGTTACCCCAGAATGGACGTGACTAGCCCCTTTACCAGAGGTACTACACGTCCTTGGACACCCCATACATGTCAGTGTACACCTGAATTCCTCTGTCAATAACTATTTGGAACTAATACACAGTTTTATAGTACTGTAATAGAATTGGTAGTATTCTAATTTCTTCTGTACTTCATTTAAATACATAATTTGCTACTGAGTTAAATGGTAGTTTGTCTTTGTAATTCCTTATTTACTTGTAATTCCTTATTTACTATTTCCGTGAAACTTGGGCTAATTGGGTCAGCTACTTAATTAGTCCAGATTGTACTGGACCCTATATGACCCAATTAACCAAAATCCAATTTATTTATGTATTTTGGTTAACATTTTAGCTTTAAAAGATTTTTTTAATTTACCTCAAATTTAACTGTTGGATTGTTTGCTGACTACCTCAGTAAAGCAGCCAGTATAATCAAAGACCCCGCTCACCCTGGAGATTCTCTCAGGACCTGGTGAAGGGTGTCAGCCTGAAACATTGACTGTTTACTCTTTTCCATAGAAGCTGCCTGGCCTGCTGAGTTCCTCCAGCATTTTGTGTGTATTAGTTTGATTTACAGCATCCGCCGGTTTTCATGTGTGTAATTAGTGAAAACTGTATTAGTGAATAATTACATATACATTAGTGAATACTGTATGAACAGTATGTAAGATAAGCTTTTTCCTCATAGCTCAGTACATATAAGCCAGTGACAACACCAGTAATGTCTCTGGAAGTCAGAGATAGTAAAATTGTTGCAGTTATAAGGAGACACATTGCAACCCTGCCTTTGTTTTATGACAACACCTATTAGCAATAGTGTAACACTCGCTTTACCTAGCAGCTTAATGTAAGGCTGATCACCCTCGGCCCAGCCAAACTTAAGAAGTCTCGTTTGGGTGGATGCTGTGCGGTGTGTCCCCTGTTACAAATCAGTACCCCGAAATAACAAACAGTAAACAGGCTTTATAACTCTTACTTTGGCTACATGCTTAGTAGAGAAACAAAATATAAAAGATAAAGGGCCCAAATCTTATTAAACAGTCTGTGCACAAAGTTGGAGCTCACGGTTTCCCCTTCCCTGATCCTCCTTCGATTGTCGCTGACCTTCGGACCCTTGCTCCGAATCCACCCCGTCCGGCAGACTATCAAATCTCTCCATTCGCATCTTCTTTCATCTCTCTCTCCCTCTCCAAAAGCCCACGAAATCAACTGCTTCCAGAATCACAAGACAGGGCAACAAAATCCTGATTGGTTAACGTGTCCACAGTCCTGTTATCTCCAGCCATAATCCAAACATTGCTGCTACAAAAAGCCATTATGTTAGCAGTGAAACTTTACAGCACGTTACAATAGTATTGTATAAGATTGCCTCCCATACATCTAAACTGCAATAGCTATAGACACAGCTTTCTCAATTGCACTTCATAGGACATTGATTCTTAGAAAGAGATGAATCTTATAAATATGAATTGCATTATCTCCAAGGCTTAGTGTATCCTTAAAATATAGGGACCAAAATTGCACATATAGTCCATCTTTCATTCTTCTAAAGTCTGCATGAATAGAACTATTCCCCTGGAATTATTCTGGTAAATTTTTGTTGTAATTGTCAAAGACAAGTTTTTATTTCCTTGAGTAAGGAAAATCAGGCTTGATGATATTTCAAGAAATAAGTTTAAAGAATGTACCAAGGTACAATGGAAAAACTGTTTTATATATAATCCAAATAGATAATTTCATAGCCATAAGACATTGGAGCTGAATTAGGCTATTTGGCCTATTGAGTCTATCCATCAGCCTGATTTATTATCCCTCTTGGCCCCATTATCCTGCCTGCTTCCCGTACCCTTTGATGTTCTGACTAATCAAGAACATATCCTCTGCTTTAAATATACCTAATGATTTGGCCTTCACAGCTGCCTGTGGCAGTGAGTTCCACACATTCCCCACCATCTGGCTAAAGAAATCCTTCCTCATCTCTGTTCTAAATGGCCATAGATTCACCCACTATAGGAGACATCCTCTCCACATCTACTTCGTCCAGGCCTTTCAATACTTAATAGGTTTAAGTGAGATTTCCCCCTGCCCCCATTCTTCTAAACTCCAGTGAGAACAGGCCCAGAACCATCAAACACTCATCATACATTAATCCTTTCATCCCCAAAACCTCGTCTGGATCTATTCCAATGGCAGCACAACTTTTTTCAGGTAAGGGGGTCAAAGTTGCTCACAATATTCCAAGTGCAGACTGACCAACACTGTATAAAGCTTCAGCATCACATCCTTACTCTTAGATTCTAGTCAACTCGAACTGAATGCTCACATTGCATTTGCCTTCCTTACCACCTACTCAACCTGCAAATTAACCTTTAGGGAATCGTGCACAAAAATTCCTATGTCCCTTTGCACCTCTGATTTTTGAATTTTCTCAACATTTACAAAATAGTCTATGACTTTATTCCTTCTACCAAAGTGCATGACCATATACAGTCGGCCCTCCTTATCTGCGCATTCTGCATGCACGGATTCAACCAACCGCGGATTGGGAAAACACGGAAGTTCTCTCTCCAGCACTCGTTGTTTGAGCATGTACAGATAATTTTTTCTTGTCATTATTCCCTAAACAATACAGTACAACAACTATTTACATAGCATTTACATTGTATTAGGTATTATAAGTAATCTAGAAATGACTTAAAAGTACAGGTGGTCCCCAGGTTATGAATGAGTTCCATTTGAAGTCGGAACAGGTACATCCGGTTTTATTTAGCATCAGTGAAATGTTTTTCTTAGTATATAGTACATATTTTACCTTTATGCATATAAAACACTTCAGAAACATAGGTATTTCAATAATTAAACCACTGCGTTGCTTAGTAATAATTGTAGCTTTCCTCCGGGCGGGGCCTTTCACATGCTCCATTAAAATTGTTCCGATCATTGACCGGTTGTAGCCTAACACTTTTCCAATGACCGATGGCGTTTCACCTCTTTCCGATAGCTTTATTACTTCCACCTTATTTTCTATCATGATCGTGATTATTTTCGTGAACAGAAACACCGCAGATTCAGAGCTGCACCGCAGGGTCATAATGTCCACCACACTGAACGTGTTAAATAAAGCCCGGGGTTCTGCTGGGTCCTAAAGACCACCGCACTGAGACAGGTTAAATAAGGGACTTGAGCATCTGCGTTTTTTGGTATCTGCGGGGTGTCTCAGAACCAGTCGCCCGCGGATAAGGAGGGCCGACTGTACTTCCCTACACTATATTCAATCTGTAAATTCTTTGCCCAGTCACTCAATCTTTCTGGAGACTCCCTGCTTCTTCAACACTACCTGCTCCTCCATCTACCTTTGTATCATCTGCAAACCTGGCCACAAAGCAATTAATTCTGTCATCCACATTGTTGACATACAGCGTAAAAAGAAGCAGTCCCAAAACCGACCCCTGAGGAACACCACTAGTTACCAGCAGACAACCAGAAAAGGCTCCCTTTACTCCCACTCTGTCTCTTGACAGTCAGCTAACCTTCTATCCATGCTAGTATCTTTCCTGTAGTACCATGAGCTCTTGTTAAGCAGCTTCATGTAGTGGCAGTTTGTCAATGGCCTTCTGAACATCCAAGTAAACAACATCCACCGACTCTCCTTTGTCTATCATGCCTGTTATTTTCTCAAAGATTTCCAAATGATTTGTCAGGTAAGATTTCCCCTTAAGAAAATCATGCCCTCTTTGACCTATCTTATGAGCCGCTAAGTACCCTAAAACCTCATCGTTAATAATGGATTACAACATCTTCCCAAACACTGAAGTCAGGCTAACTGGACTATATTTTCCTTTCTTCTGCCTCATACTGTTCTTAAAAAGTGGAGTGACATTTGCAATTTTCCAGTCCTCCAGAACCATTCCAGGAACTAGTGGTTCTTAATAGATCATTACTAATGCCTCCACTATCTCTTCAGCTACCTCTTTCAGAACCCTGGGGTGTTGACCATCTGGTCCAAGTGTTTAGATCTTCAGCTTCCCAAGAACCTTTTTTTGTAGTTATAATAGCCAAACTCACTTCTGCCCCCAACACTCTCAAATTGCTGGCATACTGCTAGGATCTTCCACAGTGAAAATACTTACTAAGATTGTCCACTATTTCTTTACCCCTATTACCACCTCTCCATTGTAATATTTTAGCAGTCCCAATATCCACTCTCATCTCTCTTTTACTGCTCCTATAGATCGGAAAATACTTTTGGTATCCCCTTTGATATCATTGTGTAGCTTACCTTCATATTTCATCTTTTCCTATGTTTTTTTTCCAGTTGCCTTCTGTTTGGTTTATTAAAAGTTACCTACTGAAACCAGTTGAGCCAAAGGCTGACAATTCTAACACAGGCTCACTCCCACAATAACCGCTCCACTTATACCTCACTTCTTTTTATTGGGCCTTGCCAAGTCTCTAAAGGAATGCGATGATATCATCCTGCAGAAAAGTTCCAAGAGGCTTCAAGCTATTTTGAACCAACGAATGATGTGAGCAGCTGGTTGAAAGGTTACCAATAAATCATCTTTAAATGCTTCCAATGATTGATTCCAGGGAAGAGAACTCCAGAGATTCACCAATCTCTGCAAGAAATTCCTACACTCCTTACTTTTAGACGGAGACATAATGTAAAGGTTTTTACTCCTCATGTATGTGAAGGATGTAAGAAATAAAGTCAATTCAATGCAAATCAAACAAATATTCCCTAATCATGAAACTGTGTACCCTCATTCGGATGCTTCTATTAGTGTAAACTTCTAAATTAACTTCTAACATTAACCCTAAGCACAAAAGATTCTGCAGATGCTGGAAATCTTGAAGAACATACACAAAATGTTGGAGGAACTCAGGAGGTCAGGCAGCATCTATGGAGAGGAATAAATAGTTGACATTTTGGGGCAAGACCCTTCAATAGGGCTGGAAATGAAGAGGGTGGAAGGTGGATAGAGGAGAAGAAGTATAAGCTGGAAGATAATGGCTGAGGTCAGGACAGGGGTAGATGTGTGGGTGGACAAGAAAGAATGAGGGAAGATGATGGAAGAGCATGGGTAGAAGAAGTAAAGGGCCAAAGAAGAAATGTAATAGGAGAGGGCAGGGAGTGTGTTGAAATCAACTCTTTAATGCTTTCACAGGATCTTCTATATTTCAATGATATTACTCTTCACTTTTCTACACTTCAAAGAAAATGGAACTATCTTTTGTATTGATGGTATATATTGATTTCCAGTTGTTTTGCAACACTCGGGACTTTCCAACGAATGTAAAAATACTTTCTAGGGTAATTGTTTAAAAAACTATATAATCAGTATTTTTACTCTTGCACAAAAGTTTGTGTGGGATACAATAAAGGAATAATTATTGTGTTTTTTAAATAGGAAATGCTGGAAGGTCCATCTTCTTGTGTTCCAACATAACCTGATGTAATGTTGGTGACAATGCAAGTAGTGTATTCAGCACTTCGAAATGGGGAGAGACATATGGTCTGTGCCACAGTTCGCCACTGCTGTAGCTTCAAAAACTGCCTGTCTACTAAAGCTGATCGACAAACAACAAGCAGATACTTCTTAAGGACTTTACCAACTCCCTTACTTGGATCACACAAGCCAGTAGTGTTATCTGGTCATCTCCATCTGAGGAACTACAGGACCACAGCTGTACAGCCTTACAGCCTTACCCCTCCTCAGGTTAACAGCATCTTGAAGGCAAATGAATTCAGTTTTAAAGTACCCGAATTTGATGGGAAGAATGTTAGTTCTGTTCTCGGGTTTGACACTAACCAGTTACCATCCAATTCTCCAGTTGAAGATCGAAGATGCGCTGCTACTTGTTTGCAGACTCGAGGAATGCTGTTGGGTGTTGTTGATGGGCATGCAGGCTGTGCTTGTGCACAGGGAGTCAGCGAGCGACTCTTTTACTATATTGCTGTTTCTTTGTTAAATCGTGAGACCTTGTTGGAAATAGAGAATGCAGTGGATAATGGCCGCGTTGTACTGCCACTTTTACAGTGGTACAAACATCCTAATGATTACTTCAGTAAAGAGGCTTCAAAAATGTACTTTGAAAGCTTAAGAACCTATTGGCAAGAGTTAATTGATCTCCACACAGAGGAGACACCTGATACCGTGGAAGCACTGATAAATTCGTTCAAAAGGCTCGATAATGATATTTCATTAGAAGCTCAAGTGCGTAGTGATAACTCGCATCTCAATTATTGGCAGTTACAAGTGGCATTTTCTGGTGCCACTGCTTGTGTTGCACATATAGATGGTGTAGATTTGCATATTGCTAATACTGGTGACAGCAGAGCAGTGCTTGGTGTTCAAGAAGAGGATGGAACCTGGTCTGCAGTCACACTGTCCAATGACCATAATGCACAGAATAAAAGTGAGGTTGAAAGAATTAAATCTGAACACCCAAAATCTGAAGCAAAAACTGTTGTTAAACAGGACCGTTTACTTGGTTTGCTAATGCCATTTAGAGCTTTTGGTGACGTTAAGTTCAAATGGAGCATTGAGCTGCAAAAGCGAGTACTTGAGTCTGGTCCAGAGCGATTACATGAAAATGAATGTACAAAATTTATTCCGCCCAATTACTACACTCCCCCATATCTAACAGCTCAGCCTGAAGTCACTTACCATAAATTAAGGCCTCAGGATAAGTTCCTTGTGTTAGCCACAGATGGGCTGTGGGAAATGTTACATAGGCAGGAAGTTGTCAGAATAGTTGGGGAACATCTAACTGGTGCCCATCTTCAGCAGCCTATTACTGTTGGGGGTTACAAAGTAACAGTTGGTCAGATGCATGAATTGTTAATGGAGAGAAGAGCTCGTATTTCATCTACATTTGAGGATCAGAATTCTGCAACTCATCTTATACGGTATGCAGTTGGTCACAATGAGTTTGGGGCAATCGATCATGCACGATTATCAAAAATGCTCAGTCTTCCTGAAGATCTGGCACGAATGTACAGAGATGATATAACCGTTACAGTAGTGCAGTTTAATTCTCATGTTATAAATACACATTACAAGCATAATTCAGAAAACTAAAATTAATGTTAGGAAGTGTTCAAATGCGAAAGATGGTTGAAGAATTATAGAATGATTGTACTTTTAGTTTTAAGATTAGGTCATTATGACTACTTAGACTCCAGAACCTAGATCTGAATATTGACAGCTCAAATTTAATAATTTAAAACAAAAGTAATGGAAGTAAAATCTAGGTAGGTATACACTGATTTGTAATTTATTAAACACTTAGGGATGTATGAAGTGGAAATTCAATGCAATGCAATTCAAGTTAAAGTCATGTCAGTGGCACTATTTCTGTAGAGTGAAAGAGATACTGTAACAATATACTGACTAAATATATTGCTACCCACACTGCATAAAAATTGGTATGGAGAGTAGAAATGTTAAAGTTTGTGCTTGTTTTATATTTCAGATGCTTTGCTTTGTTGATTTGAATTTAAATATAAATACAGGATGGCGTAAAACAGTCACTTTGAAGTTTTAAACTTTTAGAAATAATTGTTGATGCCATCTTAAGTTGTTTCTTTAAGAATTCAGTTCAACAGCTTTCAGTAGGTCTATCAAAGACAACCATTTTTCTTGCAAGAAAATATATCCACAGAAATGCTTGTTGGAAGATTTGTGTGATTTTAACTTTACAGATGTATATTAGAAAAAAAAATTGCCCTTTCGTTTCAAACTCGTATCCAAAGGTTTATCCTGAGCTTACGATGAAGAGAAAAGGGTTTCTGTACTGTATGTACCGCTTTATGTACTGTGATTTTTGTTTCCTTGGCTTGCACAGGATATTTTAGTTATTAAATATTTAGCTGTTGGAATATTTATTTAAAGCTACTGAAATGTATTTAAAAATTTTTTTTTGTTTTGAGGAAATAATGAAGAAGACAAACTATGCAGCAAAGCTGCAACCCTGTTTGTTTTCAGTAGATGTATTTGGTACACATGTTTGCATCTTGTTGCATGAGTTGCTCTGGATTAAATCTAATTATCTAAAAGACCATAAGGACTGCATGATTGGACTTTTCTTTGCCATAGCTATTGTTAAAAAATAACAAGTGAAAAAAATTATGTTGTAACCCCACTAAAATTTAATGGTCTCTCTGTGGACTGACCTTCCCACCCTGGCTTCACATTGTCTAGCATTGAGTTTGACTGCACATGATACATGACCACTTCGTGCATCTATGGTTTATTGAGAAAATAAAACTTTTCAATGATTGGCAAGTTTAGGATAAGGGAGCGTGTTTTAACACTTAGAACCAATGTAGGAGAATTCAAAATAAATTTTTCACAAAAAGCAGCAGAAGTGTTTTGCAACACTACTACAAATAATAATTGGTGCTCACTTGTTGATCTGTAAATATGAATTCGATAGCATTGTAAAGCAATGCTAATGGTGAAATTGGTTACGTTATGTTGTTATTATTATTTTGAGAAATTATTAAGCATTAAGTAATTAATAAAACTCTTGAATATTGCAGTGCTAACTTCAGGCAATTCACTCACAGATTACATAGATAATGATGGCAGTTCATCCCAGTGAACTAACATACCTGCACACAGTTAACCTGGCATCTTTCTATTGGTGTTCTCTCATCAGGACAATTGGTTCTTAAGCAGATCACAAAGTTTGCTTTTGCTATTGCATGCCAATTTCATGTCTTGGTTTTTCACACTGTTGGCCTGTGTCTGATTTCCCTCCAACAAACTCACTTTCAGGGCAAAATAAATCATTAATTCCGCTCCCTCCCTCATGTCGTCTTCTGTCCAATATAATATAGTTCAGTAGTCTGATTGCTATTATGTTTAGCCTTTTGCTACAGAGAAACCTCAGTGCTGGGCAGAGCTGTGAAATCAAGAAAAGAGAAGACAGCAGCTTCCATCACTACCAGCGGAAGGTAATGAAAAAGACCATTGGATCTGAGCTGTCGCTGGCAGTGCCAGATCCATCCCTCATTGCTGGCCTCCACTTCCCCAATGTCAGTCTTTACAGACTACTGTGCCTTTACACTGAGCATATTGTTGCCTCAGGAGTGCCAACGGAGGGCAAGGATTCACGCCAGGTTCCCAGCACAGCAGCTATAATGATTCCTTTTAACATCTGTTCTGGTAGGTGTTCCACAAGTGTAGCCCCCTAAAGAATTAAAATGCAGATTTCTTTGTTTCTATATGAATTTGCCAGCAGTTAATTTGAGAAAATAAGTGAACCATTCTCTTCTAACTATAATCATGAATTGCAGGTATTAGCGTATCTTCTTAATAAACTAATTTCAAATTGAACTGCAACGAAATAATTCCTGTAAAAGCTCCACTTATATTGATAGTGCAGTTATGTATCATTTGCAGAAGGCAATATTCATTGATTGGCTCCTATGACTGAAGCCATGAGCTGCTATAGTACTGTGGAGATATGAGATTGCTGCTGCTGGAATCTGGAGCGACACACGAAGCATTGGAGGAACTCAACAAGTTATACAGCATCTACAGTGGGAAATGGACAGTTGATATTTTGGGTTGAGACCCTTCATCAGGACTGCAAATGTGACTTGTTTTTATCCAGATTCCATTCCATCATTTTAGTCTGCCATCAATAATGATTTATCTTGTAAGAATATTGAATAAATCAAAACATGCAATTAAGACCAAGCAATTGATTTATTATCCCGCTCAATTCCATTCTCCTGCCTTCTCCCCTTAACCTTTGAAGCCGTGATTAATCAAAAAGTTATCAACTTCCACCTTAAATATACCTAATAAGCTGGCCTGCACAGCTGTCTGTGGCACTGTAGTCCACAGATTCACCACCCTCTGGCTAAATAAAACTTTCCTAATTTCTGTTCTAAATGGATGTCCTTCAGTTCTGAGATGCTGTCTAATCCTTGACTCTCACTATAGGAAACATCCTCTCCACATCCACTCTATCTCCGCCCTTCAACGTTCAATAGATTTCCATGATATCCCCATTCATTCTTCTAAACTCCAGTGAGTGCAGGCCGAGAACTATCAGTTGCTCTTCATGTGTTAACCCTTTCATTCCTGGAATAATTGTGACACTCCTCTGGACCCTCTCCAGTGCCTGTGATCTTTTTTTGATAAGGGGCCTGAAACTGCTCAGTAAGAGCAGTCTGACCAATACCTTATAAAGATTCAGCATTTCATTATTGCTCTTGTATTCTAGTCCTGTTGAAAAGAATGCTAATATTGCATTTGCCTTCCTTACCACTAGCTCAACCTGCAAGATAATCTTTAGGGAATCCTGCACGAGGACAACCAAGGCCCTTCGCACCTCTGATTTGGATTTTTCCCCCATTTAGAAAATAAATTAAAATGATTGGCTCCTACATGGCAGCAGACATCTAATGTGAAGTCTCAGTATTAACTGGTTAAGGAGGGAAAAATGTAAAATTTACAGCTTTCTGAAACAAAGTACTTCCTAATATTTAAACTAATCCTATTTCAGAACAGCACATATCAATGCCTTGGTATTGCCACACACCTTTTCTAATCAAATAGCCTTTTTCTAACTCCATAAATTAAATCCCCTTGACATTTATACATTTAGTGGGTACAATTTCATTTCCAGCCTTACAATGGTGACTGAAGTCTTTAAGCATGTTTGTGTACCTGGTGTTTTTTCTCTGAAGCTATACAAGGCCTTATAAATTGCCAAAAATAAGAGCTGCTTTGAAGTTGGGAGTATATGCCCCATTTTGAGTGGAAAGGATGGTATAAGACGTTCAAAAATGTGCACATAAAATTGTCTCTCCTCACAGCAAAGGTACAAAGTGAGTGCCTCACTCTGAGCTGGATATTAGAAAGGAATATTCATCACATGGTAGTGGGGTGGAGATATGCCTCCTTCCCTCTATCCTGCAGGTCATCCTTGCAACCTTGGGTGAGGTGTTTAGCACCCCCCACCCCCAATTAGGGTTATGTGAAGCCATGGGAGCAGGTGGTGCAATTACAAGTCCTGGTTATGTGACCACTGACACTAGGCAGATAATCTCTGAAGAGTATTGATACTGGCTGGCATCACCCTCCTTGTGAAGACACTGCATAGAAGAACACAATGGCAAACCACTGATGTAGAAAAATTCATCAAAAGCAATTATGGTCATAGATAAAAAAAAGAATAAGCAAAACGACGGATGAAAGACCATGATCACCCATGTCGTATGACACAGCACAATAATGATGACTCAACACATTAAAGATATTAGTTATTATGAAGTAAGTGGCAAACGTGTAAGCAATGAGTTAGTGTGGTGAGCATTTAAGTTTAAAAAATGGCAATTACCTTTTCTCCATCCTCTCCGCTGTTTCTCATTCTTCGATTTAGTGACACAGTGTTTTACTCCCACACTCTCTTAGGATGCTCTCGATTCCAGCATAAACACCCCCACTTAGTTCTTTTCCCTTTCTGATTGTGGGAGACCACAGGATATAAAATGAAAACAAAACACATTGGAGCTACCACGAAACTGCTCATTCTCAAGCTATTTGGCCAGTGTTATGGTGATCCTTCCAATTTGATGATGGATTCAGAGCCATCTGCTGCCTTGCTGCTTAAACTGCAGCAAAACTTCTCAATCTACAATTGTTCAAAATTGTGAGATTATTTTGGTGGTAAAGCAGCATCTGTAATTTTGTGATGCCAGTCTACAAGTAATAAATGGGAAAAACTAAACTGGGAAGATTACTGGGAAATTAAACTCCCGGATGTATGGATGGGCCAAGGACATAGGGTAACAGAGGAAATGAAACAGATTGATATTCGGAAGGAAACGGTGATGAGAAGACTGATGGGACTGAAGGCTGACAAATCCCCAGGTCCAGATGGTCTGCACTCTAGGGTACTAAAGGAGGTGGCCCTGGAAATTGCGGATGCATTGGTAATCATTTTCCAATGTTCCTTAGATTCAGGATCAGTTCCTGAGGATTGGAGAATGGCTAATGTTATCCCACTTTTTAAGAAAGGAGGGAAGGGGAAAACAGAGAACTACCGACCTGTCAGCCTGACATCGGTGGTGGGAAAGATGCTAGAGTCCATTATTAAGGATGAAATAGTGGCATATCTAGATAGCAGTGATAGGATTGGGCCGAGCCAGCATGGATTTACCAAGGGTAAATCATGCTTGACTAATCTGTTGGAGTTTTTCGAGGATGTAACCAGGAAGTTAGATGGGGGAGATCCAGTGGATGTAGTGTACCTCGATTTTCAGAAGGCATTTGATAAGGTCCCACATAGAAGATTGGTGGGTAAAATCAAAGCTCAGGGCATTGGGGGGAAGGCATTGACATGGATAGAAAACTGGTTGGCAGATAGAAAGCAAAGGGTAGCGGTGAATGGGTGTTTCTCGGAATGGCAGGTGGTGACTAGTGGGGTGCCACAGGGCTCGGTATTGGGACCACAGCTGTTTACCATTTATGTTAACGATTTGGATGAAGGCATAGAAAATAACATCAGCAAATTTGCTGATGATACTAAGCTGGGTGGCAGTGTGACATGTGATGAGGATGTTAGGAGAATTCAGGGTGACTTGGATAGGCTGGGTGAGTGGGCAGATACTTGGCAGATGGTGTTTAATGTGAAAAAGTGTGAGGTTATCCACTTTGGGAGTAAGAACAGGAAGGCAGATTATTATCTGAATGGTATAGAGTTGGGTAAGGGAGTAATACAAAGAGATCTCGGAGTCCTTGTTCATCAGTCACTGAAGGTGAATGAGCAAGTGCAGCAGGCAGTGAAGAAGGCTAATGGAATGTTGGCCTTTAATTCAAAGGAAATTGAGTACAAGGGCAAGGAAATCCTCTTGCATTTGTACAGAGCCCTGGTGAGACCACACCTGGAGTATTGTGTACAGTTTTGGTCTCCAGGGTTAAGGAAGGACATCCTGGCTGTAGAGGAAGTGCAGCGTAGATTCACGAGGTTAATTCCTGGGATGTCTGGACTGTCTTACGCAGAGAGGTTAGAGAGACAGGGCTTGTACACGCTGGAATTAAGGAGATTGAGAGGGGATCTGATTGAAACATATAAGATTATTAAGGGATTGGACAAGATAGAGGCAGGAAATATGTTCCAGATGCTGGGAGAGTCCAGTACCAGAAGGCATGGTTTGAGAATAAGGGGTAGGTCATTTAGGACAGAGTTAAGGAAAAACTTCTTCTCCCAGAGAGTTGTGGGGGTCTGGAATGCACTGCCTCAGAAGGTAGTGGAGGCCAATTCTCTGGATGCTTTCAAGAAGGAGCTAGATAGGTATCTTATGGATAGGGGAATCAAGGGATATGGGGACAAGGCAGGAACCGGGTATTGATAGTAATTGATCAGCCATGATCTCAAAATGGCGGTGCAGGCTCGAAGGGCCGAATGGTCTACTTCTGCACCTATTGTCTATTGTCTATTAGGAATCCCAGCTATAAAGTGGAGGATAGAGAGGAGGTGTCAGATCCAATAAGCAGTATTTATATGCTCAGAATCCTTTTGCTAGTTAAAATGTCACCTGGATTACACAGGGCACTCTCGGTATTTTACAAATTGGATGCAGCTACAATGGCGTTAGGATATGGAATAATTAGCCCACTATTTTTAGTCACCTATTCACTAAGGCAGTAAAAATTAAGATTTTGTTATTGAAAAATATGACAGGCTGAATGTTATAACTGGAATTCCAGATAATAGCATTGGCATTACAAATATAACTAAAAGTGAACATGATTTATGTGGAAGCCACCAAAGAAATGTTGTTGCAGCATATGTATTCAGATTTTTTTGAGGTATAAAATTATTTAATCTTGAGTTAGATCATTTTCAGGTGAAATCACACTCACTGGGAGCATGGTTCAGGCAGTTCTACGTGTTAATCACCGTAATGTATCTGACATGTTTTTGGTATTAGTCACACATTTAATGACATTACAAGATGTGTTGTATGCTCTCACTAGCATAAACTGGAGACTTTGTAACTTGGGAATTTTGTTGAACACTCACATAAAACAAGAAGATCTGATTGAGATCACCACATGATATCAAGGGGCTAATTTTTGTCCCTGACCAGCATTTTCCAGACTTAATTTTTACATCTCAGGGCTTTTGAACCCTCTTCAGCTGTGTCTTTGTAATTCATTTGCAGTTTTTTGTCAATGTTGTGGTTCTGGAGAATCTTTATTTTCTTAACTCTTTAGAAGTCCAGCACCAGTCACAAATGGATACAGTATGATGAGGACTTGAAGGTATAGAACACTAAATTTTGTCCCAATGTCGTAATCTTTTGTGAAATTAAAGGCACAATTAGAGATGAGGCATGTAACTTTGAAACACAAGGTTGATACCTTTGCAACTATCATCAGCTACAGACACTGATTGAATTACTTTCTTCCTGAGATCCGCACTAACTTTTGACTAATTCAATCCACTTTGCATTATAGGAACTTTGGAACCAGATAAAATCCTGACTGCCTAATTTAGTCCTGCTGCAAACAGCTTCAGAGATTGAGGTTTGATCCTGACATTGGATGTAGTGTTTGCTCATTCTCCCTGTGAAAAAAATAGGTTCATGCTGAGTGCAGCACTTTATTCTTACAGGGCAAAGACATACTGGTAGATGTTAGGCTAATGCAAATTATCCCTCATGTAGATAAATACAAAAAGAACCAAAAGAAGAGCTGGTGGATAAAAAGGGAATTAAGGGTTATGGGGAAAAGGCAGGTAGGTGGAGATGAGTCCATGGCCAGATCAGCCATGATCTTATTGAATGGCGGAGCAGACTCGACAGTCCAGATGGCCTACTCCTGCTCCTATTTCTTAAGTTTTTAAAGGGAGAGAATAAAGTGGGTAACGGAAGAAAATTTAATAAGGATCCAAGGAAGAACTTTTTTCACCCAGAGAGTGGTTGGAATCTTGAACACACTGCCTGAATGTGTGGTGGAAACAAGGTAGTACAGCATCTAAAAAATAATTAGAAGAGAAGGCTATGGACCAAATGTTGGTAAATAGGATTAGTGTAGATAGGCACTTCATGGTTGTCATAAACAAGGTGTTACTGAAGGACCTGTTTCTGTGCTGTATGAATTTATGCCTCCAAAGTATTTAGCCACATTTGATTTGTCCTCCTATTTTTTCCACTTTGTATGATAGGCAGCGGATTTGCAAACATTGGATCAGTTTGGCTGGAGATATGGTTAGTTCTTCAGTCCTGTAGTTGGAATGTTGTATCCTTTGGAAAATGAGGCACTTAATCTATTGATTTTAAACAATAATCAAGGAAATGAATGAAAATAAAAGTCCACAGATTCCCTGGAACAGATGGCCTACATCCTAGGGTTTAAAAAAACATGGCTTCAGAGATCATTTTTGACCTTCCAGGATTCTGTCAGTTTTAGAATGTGCTATTCCAGAAGAGGGGTAGAGAAAATAAGGAGGGATTTGCTAATTATCCTGGTATGAGTAAAGGGAAAATGTTATAAGGGAAGTTTAAAAGGCATTCAAACACTCAAAATGCACTATTATAAAATGCAATTTGATGAATTTTTCTTGTCATTTGTATTGACCAGTAAACCTAGCATTCAGACAAGTGCCACACAAGACTTAAATACATAAATTAGGCTTAGTTAAATACTGATGTGGATTGAGGATTGCTTAACTGGCAGAAATCAAAGACAATAAATTAATAATTTCAAATTGGTAGTCTGTAACTCAAAAGCTTTAAGGAAAAGTGTGCGACCACAGCTAATTATAAAGGGGACATGTATAATGTATCCATGTTTACTGACGAGACAGAACCAAGTGGTAAGCTGTAAAAAAGATGCAAACTGGCAATAAAGAAAGTTGCCAAATAAAGTGAGCATATAAAAATAGAAGACAGAAAGCCATATGTGAAGTGGGAAATCATCCACCTTAGTTATAAAAATTTGATGTCCGCCCTATGCAGCAAACATGCCTTTCACATAGTCCAGATATTGACAGTCAAGGTCCACAGCAGCAAAGACCCACACCACCCCCTTCTGCAGTTTCATCACAGCAAAAACCTCAGTCAAGAGTTGCTCCTGAAAACAACTCCATTTACAAAGACATGGACAGACTGACCTTCCATCCATCCCAGGACAGACATTGGGAACACCAGTCTCCACACTGCTCTTGTTCAGGAGCCTCAGATGCATTAGATTTGGCTTGGTATCTGGCTTGTCAAGACTTAAGCACAGCAGGACTAAAAGTGTTTGACAACCAGACTGCCAATTATCTGTCCTGTAAGTCAAGCTTATGCAATGCCATGGAAGGAATAAGTCTCAAATCTAGCAAAGAGCTAGACTTTCCCTGCAAGTAGCTTGATGGGGAGTCATTGCAATCTGCAAAAAGGGTTAGAGTAGTGCACATTAGTATCCCAGCTATGGGTTTGCAGAGGTTGGATGCCATCAAAGAATCTCTTTTCAGCAGACTAGATTTCACCTCAGATGGCTGAAAATGTTCGGCATGAGTCCCTAAATCCGCAGGACTTTCTACAGGGGCATCATCGAGAGCATTCTGACTGGATATGTCATCACCTGGTAAGGGAACTGTATGACCCTCAATCACAGGGTACTGCAGAGAGTGGTGCAGCCAGCTCAGCGCATCTGAGGATGTGAACTTTACTCTATTCAGGACATTTTCAGCAGGAGGTGCGTAAAAAGGGCCTGGAGGATCATCAGGAACTCCAGCCACCCCAACCACAAACTATTTCAAATGCTACCGTAACATTAAGTCCAGGACCAACAGGCTCTAGGACAGTTTCTTTCACCAGAATGTCAGATTTATTAATACACATTGATCTGTTTGCATATCTGACTGTACATTGATCTGATTGTGTATCTGACTGTACATACATGTCTACGAAACAATTATGTATACAATCTCAGTGTTTGGACAATATCCTCCTACATTTCCCCTCTTTATTGCTTGTACATTACAACAGAGACACAACATAAAAAATTTTACTTGGATGTAAGAAACAAAATAAATTTTTAAAAAGTTAATAAAATAATAGATAATTTTTAATGATCTCACACAAAGTACCACGGAAACTACTGGAACTTGCAGACCTGTTGGAACTACAAGCCACGAAAAACAAGGAACTTTCTGTTTCGATTGTGCTTGAACAGCACAACACACAAAAGACTGTAAAGCTATCAAACACTGCACTGAGTGCCACAGTGACCAGCACCTTGTGCTACTTCTGGTTCCTATACAACTGCAGTAGAGCATGGCAGGGAGCCAGCTGAGCATCCATAAGATACAGCTACTTACTCATGCACGGAGAGATATGTGGGAAAGGTTTCCTGTTCTAAAACATGTCTAGTCAACATCTACCCAAAAAGACATCCTGAGCAAAAAATAAAGCCATATGTGTTATTGGATGATCAGAGCAATGTGTCATTGACAAAATCAACATTCTTTGACATATTTAGTATTTAAAGTTCTGTTTCCTCATTACACCCTAACGACAAGTTCCAGAACATCAGAAGCTGCTGGGAGAAGAGCCAATGAATTTGTCATGAAGTCGATAGAAGGGGAGGTCTGCTTATCCTTGCCAACCCTCTTTGAATGCAACTCTTCACAACAACAGGGATGAAATCCTAATTCCTGAAGCCCCAATGCAACCATTCACGTCTCAAGGCTATAGCTGATAAGATTCTCCTACTTGACTCTTCTGCTGAGATTCTCCTGTTGCTTGGCAGAGACATCCATGACATCCACAGTGCAATAGTCAGCACAATGCATCTTATGCCCAGTGACTGGACCTGGGTTGGGTCATAGGGGTGAAGTCTGCCTTGATGGAATTCACCAGCCTGCCGTCAGCAATTAAAGACTAATGTCCTGCGCATTGGGTGCCTGAGTCATCTCAAACCTGTGAGAGTAGAAGCTGTATGAAAGAGAAGATTGTAGGTAAGCAAACCAAGCTCTGTGATATACGTACCTCTCTTCAACCAGGTTTAGGCAAGCTGATCTGTCACTCAGAAGATGGTTATAAGCTGGCACCTTCCATCGATATTGAGGTCTTCTTTTGAATAATGAAGAAAAAGTTTATTATAGATAAGTCAAACAGTTGAATAGCTCCCCTTACTTTTCGCTCATCATGACAACTCATACCAAATAAATGAGAGCAGATACTCAGTCAACTCAGGTCTGTCAGTCCCGCATTGAGAAGGAAACCAGAAATGAAATGATCATTTGACTTTTGTTTCAATAGTTCAAGTTTGACATCCTATGGATGTGAGACAGGAAGTGCTGAGGCCACAAGAGATGCAATTTGTTTTGTATCAACATCACTTCCTATACATAAGCTATTTTTTATACAATTTCCTGCTCTAATTAATTTGGATTTCATTTTGAAGTACATGTTGGAAAGACATCCATCTCTATCTCCTCTATATTTGCCCTTGAAGCAGTAATATCTTCACAAGTAAGGTCTCATTAAAAGCTCTGAAGGAAGCTTCCACCTTGAGTGATTTTTGAGAATGACTTTAACGTTGTATATCTGCACTGTGAGAGCAGTAGATATGCCTTTCTTTGCAAAAGTATCTGATCACGTGTCAAATTTATAACCATGATCTGGGGGAGCTGGCATGAACTTTCTTAGCTTATGGAGGTAAAGATACATTTATAGGTTCAGCATAGCATGATTGTTAAAAACAAACTGGAAGAGCATGAATTTCTGTGGCAGTTTCCCAATCTCTTCCTAATAACTTGAGAAAACCCTGACAGTCAATATAAAACTGCAGATGTTGAGAATCCAAAATAAAAATGCTGGAAACACGCAACAAGTCAGGCAGAAGCAGTTAATATTTCAAGTCTGGGACTTGAGTGAATTTCTCTTTTTATTATTTCCATTCTCTTCAGTATTTGTTAATTGTTTCAGTTATTGTTATAGAAATATTGTAATCTTTATCCTTTCTAGCACCTTGCCAGTCTTTTATGTAGTCTGCCATCAGGTCTGGAGCCACACAAACTCATATGTCGTCATATTGGAGTTTGGATACTGACAACAAGATCAGCTAGTTTCTTACTCATGTAATCTACAAAAACACTTAATTGCTGAAAGATTGCAACACATAAACAGTTATTTAATATATACTATACTTATGACCCACCACCCTCTTTATTTTCCTGCTATTCCTACCATTTCTGATAGATGTACTATAAATATTTACAACTAGTCATTATATTGATCATTTTGGCCAAAAAGACCTTGCTGGTAATGCTGATTCAATAACTGTATTTATATTATAATTTGTTCCATTTTCCCAAGCAGTTATTGAGATATTTATATAGCAACTGAAGTATAGAGAAGGGAGTTTATTTAAGCATCAAAATAAAAATGGTTTGGATCAATGTGATGCCCTGATCTGTATAAATTGCTTTGTGAATATGTTAACATTTATCATGGATGAGTTTGTTTTCAATTTTTATATTGACTTTTGCAGGACCAAAACATTGCAATTTATTTGATAATATAAGGTTAGACCCAATGTCAGGAATATTTGCACCAAGTACAAATAGTTTTGGTTTCATCATGAAAGAAGGAGAGAGAGCCTGAGAATTTAGAGCCATTGTATCACCAAACTTCACAATTAACCAAATCAGTTTTTCAGAGCAAACTGAATACAATTGCACTTTCTGCAATAAAACCATATAGTAACTTATTGCCAACAACTTTATTTTACACCTTTCATGGTGCCAAAGAATTTGAAAACATTTTTCTGATTGTACACCTTAAGCCCAAGATGTTAGAAGCAGTGGATTCCCAAAACATTTAAAGAACAAGTGAGGATTATCAACGTCCTTCAGAGCTTGAGATCGTGGAAAAAGGTTACCCCTGGTGAGTAAACACCTGATTTTAAAAGCAAATGGAGCCTGTTGGGATTTTCTGCAGAGCTTGAAACTGCTTGGGTATTAGGCACTTGGCAAGGGTCAATAAAAAGAAGGTAGAATTTAGCGGAGCAACAATTAAATGGGGTAGCCATGGTTGGTGTGGGAGAGAGAGTGGGGAACTGAGACTTTGGCTCAAGGCTTTGTCAAGAGAGGCGGTGGCTAGGTTGAGGTTTCTGTCAAGTTTCTCCTTTCTTTGTTAGTGCCTAGGTAAAGGAATGAATGAGAATGGATCCCAGAGAAGTGGTGTATACTTATTGCAACAAACAGGAGATTCTATGAACATGAAAGAGACCCCTCATGGTACATTGCCTCCCAGGTTTCAGGGCAAGACACATCTCAGATCGAGTCCATGGCATACTTAATGGGGAGGACGAGCAGTCAGAAGAGCAGGTTCGCCGATAGAATACATAAGGCATCAATTCGCGGTAGTTTGGTGTTTAGGCGGCGATCAAAAGCATGAGAAGACGCACGTAGTTCATTCAGTTTCACCGATTGAGTACACAAGGCATTGACTCGGGGCAGATTGGTGACCAATCAGTGATTGAGATCTATTAGCATGAACAAATCAAAATAAAGCAGATTAAAATCAGTGGTGTAACCTTTATCGGAGTGGACAGTGGTTACTCGAGGCTTCAGGGCGGAAAAGGCTTGTGCTAGAGAAGGCGAAAAACCTGTAGGTAGGGTTTTTTTTTCTCCCAGCTTATTTATTGTTCCCGCTCTTTATATTTTAACAGCTATGACAGTGAGGATGCCGGGCAGGATAGTTGAATGCTGCTCTTGCGATATATGGGAAGGCCGGGAGACCTCCAGTGTCCCTGACGACAAGAATCGCGAGAAATGCATCCAGCTGCAGCTTCTAACAATTTGCGTTCTGGAGCTGGAACTGGGTGATCTCCGAATCATTTAGGAGGCTGAGGGGGTGATAGATAGGACCAAGGTGCAAGTCGCAGGAACACCAGTGCAGAGTACCCCTGTGGCCAGCCCCCTCAACTACGGGTATACCACTTTGGATACTGTTGGGGGCAATGAACTAGTAGAGGAATGGCAAAGCGGCCAGGTCTCTGACACTGGGCCTGGTTTTGTGACTCAGAAGGGAAGGAAGAGAAAAGGTGAACTGTGGTGATGGGGGTTCATTAGTTAGGGAAACAGAAAGGAGGTTCTGGGGACAAGAATAAGATTCCCAGATGATATATTGCCTCCCAGGTGCGGGTGTCCGGGTCAGGGACATCTCAGATTGAGTCCTCAGTAGGAGGGTGAGCAGCAAGAGGTTGTGGTCCATGTATATAAGTAGGAAAAAAGACCAGGTTTTGCAAAGGGAGTTAGGTTAAAGGCCAGGAGGTCCAGGATTGAGATCTCAGGATTGCTACCTGTGCCATGTGCTAATGAGGCCACAAATAGGAAGCTCATACATGGAAGGAATTGGTGTAGGAGGGAGGACTTCATATTTTTGGATCATTGGGTTCACTTCCTGGGAAGGAATATGGGACTTGTACAGAAGAAATTGTTTGCTCATGAACTGGAGGGAGCTAACATCCTAGTGGGAAGGTTTGCTGGTCCTGCATGACAGAGGGTGGGTGTGAGGAGGGTGTTAAACTGGAGTTGTAGGGATTGTGCCAGAGACAATGGAGTGGCTGTGGTGACAGATGTTGGTAAGACCTCAGACAAAGTCAGCAATCAAATCGTTGAGCATGGTGCGACTAATGTTCTGAGACTTGTATATTTCAATGCAAGAAATATCATAGGAAAGTCAGATGAGATCAGGGCATGAATCAACACATGGAATTGTGATATTGTAGTCATTAGTGAGACTTGGTAGCAGGAGGGGCAGGACTGGCAGCACAATATTCCAGGATTCTGTTGTTTTAGATGAGACAGAGCAAGAGGGATTAAAATGGGGAGGGGTGGCATTACTACTCATGGAAAATGTCACGGCAATGCTCTGTCAGGATGGATTGGAGAACTCACCTAGTGAGGCTTTATGGGTGGAACTGGGGAATAAGAAAGGTATGACCACATTAATGGAGCTATATTACAGACCATCCAACAGTCCACAGTATTTAGACGAACAAATTTGTAGAGAGACTGCAGAATGCTGCAAGAAACATGGTTGTTATAGTAGATGGTTTTAACTTTCTACATACTGGGGCTCACATACTGTAAAAGGACTAGATGGGATAGAATTTGTCAAATGTTTCCAGCAAAGTTTCCTTGATCAGTATGTAGAAGTCTCAATGAAAGTGTGCAAAACTTGATCTCCTATTAGGGAACAAGACAGGGCAGGTGACAGAAGTTTGTGTAAGGGAACACTTTGCATCTACTGATCATAATGCCATTAGATTCAAAGTAAATGTGGGAAAAAGATAGGCCTGGTGTGTGTTTTCAGATTCTAAGTTGGAGAAAGGTCAATTTTGAAGGTATCAGAAAGGAAAGGGCAAGTGTCGATATGGACAGTCTGTTTTCTGGCAAAGGTGTATTTGGTAAGTGGGTGGCATTCAGAAGCAAAATTTTGAGAGCAGAAAGCTTGTATGTGCCTTGTCAGGATAAAAGTATAAGATAACAGGTGTAGGGAATCTTGGTTTTCAAGAGGTATTGAGGCTCTGGTTAAGAGAAAAAATGAGGTGCTTAGGGAGCATAAGGAATGCAAGAGAAGACTTGAGCAAGAAATCAGGAGGGTTAAAAGAAAGCACAAGTTTGCCCTCGCAGACAAGCTGGTGGAGAATTCTCAGGGATTCTACTGATATGTTAAGAGTAAAAGGTTTGCAAGGGATAAAATTGGGCTCTGGAAGATCAGAATGGCAATCCATGCATGGAGTCAAGAGATGGAGGAGATCTTAAATGGATTTTCTGCATCTGTGTTAACTCAGGAGATAGACACAGTCTATAGAAGTGAGTCAAAGCAGCTGTGAGGTTATGGACCCTATACATATTAGAGGTGAAGAGTGCTCCTCTTTGATTACTGTTCTGAGGCAAATTAGGGTGCATAAATCTCCTTGGCATGACAAGGTGTTTTCTTGGACCCTATCAAGGCAAGTGCGAAAAATACAGGGGCTGTAGCAGAGGTATTTAAATCATCCTTAGCAACGGATGACGTACTGAGGATAACCAATGTTGTTCAGCTGTTTAAGAAAGACTGGGAAAAAAAACCCCAGGAAATGATAGGCCATTGAGTGGGAAAGTTATTGAAAGATATTCTAAGGGACTGGATATGAGTATTTAGGCGGACATAAACTGATTAGGGATGGTCAGCATGGCTTTCTATGTGGTAGGTCGTGTCTAGCCATTATCTTTACGTTGTATGTCAATGATTTGGATGACAAATTGGTAGCTTTGTAGATTTTGCAGATGAGACAAAGACAGTGGGGGGCAGGTAGTTTTGAGCAAGTAGACAGGCTGTAGAAGAACAGACAGATTAGAAGAATGGGCAAAGTGGCAGATGGAATACAATGTTGGGAAGTGTATGGTCATGCACTTTGGTAAAAGAAATGAAGAGGTAGACTATTTTCTAAATGGAGAGAAAATACAAAAAGCTGAGGCACAGGGGACTTGGGAGTCCTTGTGCAGGATTCCCCAAAGGTTAATTTGCAGGTTGAGTCTGTGGTGAGGAAGGCAAATGCAATGTCAGCATTCATTTCAAGAGGACTAGAACAAAAAACAAGGATGTAGTGTTGAGAATTTATAAAGCACTGGTGGGGTCTCACTTGGAGTATCATGAGCAGTTTTGGATCCCTTATCTTAGAAAGGATGTGCTGAAACTGAACAGTGTTCAAAGGAGGTTCATGAAAATGATTCTAGGATTGAATGGATTGTCATATGAAAAGTGTTTGATGACTCTGGGAATGTACTCATTAGAATTCAGAAGAATGGGGGGCACCTAATTGAAACCTTATAAATGGTGAAAGGCCTCAACAGAATGGATGTAGAGAACATGTTTCCTATAGTAGGAGCATCTAAGACCAGGGGACATAGCCTCAGAATAAAGGGGCATCCTTTTAGGACTGAGATGAGGAGGAATTTCTTTAGCCAGAGGATGGTGAATCTGGAATTTATTGGCATAGGTAGCTGTGGAGGCCAAGTCTTTATGTATATTTAAGGCAGAGGCTGATAGATTCTTGATTGGTCAGGGCATGGGGGGATACAGGGATAAGGCAGGAGATTGGGGCTGAGAGGAAAAATGGATCAGCCATGATGACATGGTGGAGCAGACTGAAGGGGCCAAATGGCCTAATTCTGTTCATATATCTTATGGCTTTATGGTCTTGCCTTGTAGAGTTTTTTTTCTTGGAAGTTACCAGGAAAGTTGGTGAAGGCAAGACAGTGGATGCTGTTTTTAGCAAGGTCCCACATGGGAAGTTGGTCAAGACTGTTAGGTCACTTGGCATTCAGGATGAAGTAGTAAATTGGATTAAAATTGGCTTTGTGAAACAAGCAGAGAGTGGTAATAGATGGTTGCCTCTCTGATTGGAGGCCTGTGACTAGTGGAATGCTGTACAGATGGATGCTGGGTTGTTTATTATCCAGATTATTGGTATATATGACAATATGGTTAACTGGATCAGCAAATTTATGGATGACTCCAAATCTGGGGGTGTAGTCTTCCTCCCAGCCCACTATCAGAGCTTGCAGTGGAATCTAGATCAGCTGGAAAAAAGGGCTGAAAAATGGCAGATGGAATTTAATGCAGACAAATGCAAGGCATTGCTCTTTGGTAGAATCACCCAGGGTAGCTCTTGCACAGTGAATGGTACAGCACTAAGGTAGAACAAAGGACCTGGGAAGACAATAGACAATAGGTGCAGAAGTAGACCATTTGGCCCTTCGAGCCTGCACCGCCATTTTGAGATCATGGCTGATCAATTCCTATCAATACCCGGTTCCTGCCTTGTCCCCATATCCCTTGATTCCCCTATCCATAAGATACCTATCTAGCTCCTTCTTGAAAGCATCCAGAGAATTGGCCTCCACTACCTTCCGAGGCAGTGCATTCCAGACCCCCACAACTCTCTGGGAGAAGAAGTTTTTCCTTAACTCTGTCCTAAATGACCTACCCCTTATTCTCAAACCATGCCCTCTGGTACTGGACTCTCCCAGCATCTGGAACATATTTCCTGCCTCTATCTTGTCCAATCCCTTAATAATCTTATATGTTTCAATCAGATCCCCTCTCAATCTCCTTAATTCCAGCATGTACAAGCCCTGTCTCTCTAACCTCTCTGCGTAAGACAGTCCAGACATCCCAGGAATTAACCTTGTGAATCTACGCTGCACTTCCTCTACAGCCAGGATGTCCTTCCTTAACCCTGGAGACCAAAACTGTACACAATACTCCAGGTGTGGTCTCACCAGGGCTCTGTACAAATGCAAGAGGATTTCCTTGCCCTTGTACTCAATTCCCTTTGTAATAAAGGCCAACATTCCATTAGCCTTCTTCACTGCCTGCTGCACTTGCTCATTCACCTTCAGCGACTGATGAACAAGGACTCTGAGATCTCTTTGTATTACTCCCTTACCCAACTCTATACCGTTCAGATAATAATCTGCCTTCCTGTTCTTACTCCCAAAGTGGATAACCTCACACTTATTCACATTAAACGCCATCTGCCAAGTATCTGCCCACTCACCCAGCCTATCCAAGTCACCCTGAATTCTCCTAACATCCTCATCACATGTCACACTGCCACCCAGCTTAGTATCATCAGCAAATTTGCTGATGTTATTTTCTATGCCTTCATCCAAATCGTTTACGTAAATGGTAAACAGCTGTGGTCCCAATACCGAGCCCTGTGGCACCCCACTAGTCACCACCTGCCATTCCGAGAAACACCCATTCACCGCTACCCTTTGCTTTCTATCTGCCAACCAGTTTTCTATCCATGTCAATGCCTTCCCCCCGATGCCCTGAGCTTTGATTTTACCCACCAATCTTCTATGTGGGACCTTATCAAGTGCCTTCTGAAAATCGAGGTACACTACATCCACTGGATCTCCCCCGTCTAACTTCCTGGTTACATCCTCGAAAAACTCCAACAGATTAGTCAAGCATGATTTACCCTTGGTAAATCCATGCTGGCTCGGCCCAATCCTATCACTGCTATCTAGATATGCCACTATTTCATCCTTAATAATGGACTCTAGCATCTTTCCCACCACCGATGTCAGGCTGACAGGTCGATAGTTCTCTGTTTTCTCCCTCCCTCCTTTCTTTCTTAAAAAGTGGGATAACATTAGCCATTCTCCAATCCTCAGGAACTGATCCTGAATCTAAGGAACATTGGAAAATGATTACCAATGCATCCGCAATTTCCAGGGCCACCTCCTTTAGTACCCTAGGGTGCAGACCATCTGGACCTGGGGATTTGTCAGCCTTCAGTCCCATCAGTCTTCTCATCACCGTTTCCTTCCGAATGTCAATCTGTTTCATTTCCTCTGTTACCCTATGTCCTTGGCCCATCCATACATCTGGGAGATTGCTTGTGTCTTCCTTAGTGAAAACAGATCTAAAGTACTCATTAAATTCTTCTGCCATTTCTCTGTTTCCCATAACAATTTCACCCAATTCATTCTTCAAGGGCCCAACATTGTTCTTAACTATCTTCTTTCTCTTCACATACCTAAAAAAAGCTTTTGCTATCTTCCTTTTATATTCCTGGCAAGCTTGCGTTCGTACCTCATTTTTTCTCCCCGTATTGTCTTTTTAGTTAAGTTCTGTTGTTCCTTAAAAACTTCCCAATCATCTGTCCTCCCACTCACCTTAGCTCTGTCATATTTCCTTTTTTTTAATGCTATGCAGTCTCTGACTTCCTTTGTCAACCACTGAGGCCCCTTTCCCCCCTTTGAATCCTTCCTTCTCTGGGGGATGAACTGATTTTGCACCTTGTGCATTATTCCCAAGAATACCTGCCATTGCTGTTCCACTGTCTTTTCTGCTAGGCTATCCGTCCAGTCAACTTTGGCCAGCTCCTCCCTCATGGCTCCATAGTTTCCCCTGTTCATCTGCAACACTGACACCTCCGAGCTGCCCTTATCCTTCTCAAATTGCAGATAAAAGCTTATCATATTGTGATCACTACCTCCTAATGGTTCCTTTACTGCGAGATCGCTTATCAAATCCTGTTCATTACATAACACTAAGTCCAGAATAGTCTTGTCCCTGGTCGGCTCTCGTACAAGTTGTTCCAAGAATGCATCCCATAGGCACTCTACAAACTCCCTATCCAGTGGTCCAGCACCAACCTGATTCTCCCAGTTCACCTGCATGTTGAAATCCCCCATAACTACTGCGACATTACCTTTGCCACATGCCAATGTTAACTCCCTATTCAACTTGCACCCAATATCCATGCTACTGTTTGGTGGCCTGTAGACAACACCCATTTGGGTCCTTTTGCCCTTACTGTTCCTCAGTTCTATCCACACAGACTCTACTTCTCCTGACCCTATGTCCCCCCTTGCAAAGGACTGAATCTCATTCCTCACCAACAGGGCCACCCCACCCCCTCTGCCCACATTTCTGTCCCTACGATAGCACGTATACCCTTGTACATTCATTTCCAAGGTCTGATCTCCCTGCAGCCATGTCTCCGTTATCCCAACAACATCATAGTTACCCATTCGCACCTGGGCTTCAAGCTCATCCGCCTTATTTCTGACACTTCGTGCATTCAGATATAGAATTTTTAACCCATTTCTCCTCTCTGTTTGAATCGCTGCCTATTGTGCTTAACCCAGCTCCCCGAACTCCCATCGGGCTATACGCCCCTAGAATTTTGTTGTCCTTCCTTCCTACATTTACTTATTCTTTCAACACATTTAACTCCCTGTTCCGTCAGACCATCCCTCTGTACACGAGTCCTCCTTATCACTTGTTCCGCCCCACCTTCCTCTACTACACACTTAATATTCCAGAACCGTGTAGTCCCCACCTGTCCTTTATTCTTCCTCTCACTATCCTCTCACATTCTGGATCCCCGCTCCCTGCAAATTTAGTTAACCCCCCCCCCCCCCCCAAGAAGCTCTAGCAAACTTCCCTGCAAGAATGTTAGTACCGCTCCAGTTCAGGTGTAAACCGTCCCTTCGGAACAGATCCCACCTTCCCTGGAACAAGGCCCAATTATCTACAAACCTATGGACCTAAGACAGGTCCATAATTCATTGAAAGTGGAGTCACAGGTAGATAGGGAGCACTTGCATGGGGGTCTGGATGTGTTTGGCCTATTGAGGCAGGAAAAGGATGGTAGTGCGAAGAAGGCATGGTTGACAGAGTTGTGGAACATCTAGTGAAGAGGAAGAAAGAGGCTTACTTTAGGAAGCAAGGATCTGACAGGGCTCTTGTAAGGAAGGAACTTAAAGAAGGGGCTTTGTAGAGGTAGATGTAGAGATGAGAAGCCCTTGGTGAGAACGATTAAGGAAAACTCCAAGGTATTCTATTTGTATGGGAAGAACTGGAGGATGACTAGAGTGAGGATAGAATTGATCAGGGATAAAAGAGGAAATGTGCCTGGAGTTGGAGAAGGTTTGCACTATCCTTAATGAATACTTTGCTTCAGTATTCAACAGTGAGGGGGGCCTTGACGAATGCAAGGACAGCACAAAACAGGCTGGAACATGTTGACATTAAGAAACAGGATGTGATGGAACTTCTGAAAACATTCAGACTGATAAGACCCTGGGGCTGGATGGGTTATTATGTGAAGTGAGTGCTGTGTTTTTTGGTGGTTTTCTTTGCATTGTCACTAGCCACAGGAGTTGTACCAGATGATTAGAGGGTAGCAAATGTTATTTCTTTGTTAAAGAAAGGTAATAGGGATAATTCTGTTAAGTATAGATCATCAATTTTCTATCAATAGTGGGTAAACTGTTGGAGAATATTCTTAGAAACACAATTTATGAACATTAGGATAGGCTATTTGAGGATAGTCAACATGGATTTGTGAGGGACATGAATCTTAGTGGATTCTTTGATTAAGTGATAAAACAAATTGTTGAAGGTAGTGCACTGGATATTGTGTATATTGATGTTAGTAAGGCATTCAACAAACCTTTGGTAACATTTATTTGACAGTACAAATTAAGCCTGAAAGTAGAAACTAATTTAAAATTCAGATTGGCAAAGTCAGAGCAAACTACATACGAAAGACAATTTCTACAACAAAATGCAGTAACTTGTAAATAACTTTGTTTCTCACTGTGCCAAGCTGTTGGGTAATATTTATTTGATTGTACAATATATGCCTGAGATGATAGTCAATAGTATCACAAAGGTGCTTGAGAAAAACACTTTAGAGGGAAATCAGAAGGGCATTGAATTGAATTGACTTTATTTCTTGCATCCTTTACATACATGAGTAAAAATCTTTATGTAACATCTCCGTCTAAGTGGGCAATGTGTAAATTACAGTAATTTGTAATGAATAGTATGTACAGTAAGGTATACAACAGAACAGTCAATATAGTTTAGAAATACAATTGTGTCAGTGTGAATTAATCGGTCTGATGGCCTGGTGGAAGAAGCTGTCCTGGAGCCTTTAAGTTCTGGCTTTAATATTGCGGTACCATTTCCTGGATGGTAGCATCTGGAACAGTTTGTGGTCGGGGTGACTCGGGTCCCCAGTGATACTTCGGGTCCTTTTTACGCATTTGTCACTGTAAATGTGCTGAATAGTGGGAAGTTCGCATCTACAGATGCACTGGGCTCTCTGCAGAGTCCTGAGAATTACAATTCCCATACCAGGCAGTGATGCAGCCAGTCAGGATGCTCTCAATTGTGTCCCTGTAGAAAGTCCTTAAGATTTGGGGACTCGTGCCGAACTGCTTCCACTGTCTGAGGTTGCTCTGCAGCTGAGCTGAAGGAAAATCTTAAGGGCTTCCACAGATACTGTATATTAAGATTAAAAGGATAGCAAGGGACAAAATTGGTCCACTTGAAGATCAGTGCGGTCATCTATGCATGGAGCCAAAAGAGATGGGGGAGATCTTAAATGTGTCTTTGTTTACTTGGGAGATTGACAAAGGGTCTATAGAACTCAGACAAAACAGTAGTGAAGCCATGGACTGTGTACAAGATACAAAAAGGGAGGAGCTTTCTATCTTGAGGCAGATTAGGATGGATAAATCCCCAGAGCCTGACTAAGTCATGAGCCAGAGGTCGTGGTACATATTGGTACCAATGACATGGGTAGGAAAAGGGAAGAGGTCCTGAAATCAGACTACAAAAAGTTAGGAAGGAAGTTGAGAAGCAGGACCACAAAGGTAGTAATCTCGGGATTATTGCCTGTGCCACGCGACAGTGAGAATAGGAATAGAGTGAGGTGGAGGATAAATGCGTGGCTGAGGGATTGGAGCAGGGAGCAGGGATTCATATTTCTGGATCATTGGGGCAGGTGAGACCTGTACAAAAAGGACGGGTTGCACTTGAATCCCAGGGGGACCAATATCCTGGTGGGGAGGTTTGCTAAGGCTACTGGGGAGAGTTTAATTGTTGGGGGTGGGAACCGAACTGAAGAGACTGGGGAAAAGGAGGTTAGCTCACAAATAGAGAAAGCTTGTAGACAGTGTGAGGGGGGGGATAGGCAAGTGATAGAGAAGGGACACACTTAGACCAAAGGCTTGAGATGTGTCTATTTTAATGCAAAGAATGTTGTGAACAATGTGGATGAGCTTAGATGTGGATCAGTACTTGGAAATATGATGTGGTGGCCATTACAGAGACATGGATGGCTCAGAGACAGGAATGGTTACTTCAAGTGCCGGGTTTTAGATGTTTCAGAAAGGACAGGGAGTGAGGCAAATGGGGGCGTGGCACTGTTGATCAGAGATAGTGTCACGGCTGCAGAAAAGGTGGACGCCATGGAGGGATTGTCTATGGTGTCTCTGTGGGTGGAGGTTAGGAACAGGAAGCGGTCAATAACTTTACTGGGTGTTTTTATAGGCTGCCCAATAGTAACGGGGATATCAAGGAGCAGATAGGGAAACAGATCCTGGAAAGGTGTAATAATAACAGAGTTGTTGTGATGGGAGATTTTAATTTTCCAAATATTGATTGGCATCTCCCTAGAGCGAGGGGTTTAGATGGGGTGGAGTTTGTTAGATGTGTTCAGGAAGGTTTCTTGACACAATATGTAGAATGACCTACAAGAAGAGAGTCTGTACTTGATTTGGTATTGGGAAATGAACCTGGGCAGGTGTCAGATTTTGGAGATAGTGATCATAATTCTATCTCCTTTACAATAGCATTGGAGAGAGATAGGAACAGACAAGTTAGAAAAGTGTTTAATTGGAGTAAGGGGAATTATGAGGCTACCGGGCAGGAAATTAGAGGCTTAAATTGGAAACAGATGTTCCCAGGGAAAAGTACAGAAGAAATGTGGCAAATATTCAGGGGATATTTGTGTAGAGTACTGTATAGGTATGTTCCAATGAGACAGGGAAGTTATGGTAGGGTATAATATGATTAGGAGCAGTCAGCATGGCTTTGTCAAAGGCAGGTTATGCTTTACGAGCTTGATTGAATTTTTTGAGGATATGACTAAACACATTGATGAAGGAAGAGCAGTAGATGTAGTGTATATGGATATCCGCAAAGCATTTGATAAGGTATCCCATGCAAAGCTTACTGAGAAAGTAAGGAGGCCTGGGATCCAAGGGGACATTGCTTTGTGGATCCAGAACTGGCTTGCCTACATAAGGTAAAGAGTGGTTATAGATGGGTCATATTCTACATGGAGGTCGGTGACCAGTGGAGTGCCTTAGGGATCTGTTGTGGCACCCTTACTCTTCGTGATTTTTATAAGTGACCTGGATGAGGAAGTAGAGAGATGGGCTAGTAAATTTGCTGATGATACAAAGGTTGGAGGTGTTGTGGATAGTGTGGAGGACTGTCAGAGGTTACAGCGGGACATTGATAGGATGCAAAACTGGGCTGAGAAGTGGCAGATGGAGTTCAACCCAGTTAAGTGTGAAGTGGTTCATTTTGGTAGGTCAAATATGATGGCAGAATATAGTATTAATGGTAAGACTCTTGGCAGTGTGGAGGATCAGAGGTATCTTGGGGTCAGAGTCCATTGGACACTCAAAGCTGCTGAGCAGATTGACTCTGTGGTTAAGAAGGCATACGGTGTATTGGCCTTCATCGATCGTGGAATTGAGTTTAAGAGCCAAGAGGTAATGTTGCAGCTACATAGGACCCTGGTCAGGCCCCACTTGGAGTACTGTGCTCAGTTCTGGTCACCTCACTACAGGAAGGATGTGGAAGCCATAGAAAAGGTGCAGAGGAGATTTACAAGAATGTTGCCTGGATTGGGGAGCATGCCTTATGAGAATAGGTTGAGTGAACTCAGCCTTTTCTCCTTGGAGCAACGGAGGATGAGAGGTGACCTGATAGAGGTGTATAAGATGATGAGAGGCATTGATCGTGTGGATAGTCAGAGGCTTTTTCCCAGGGCTGAAATGATTGCCACAAGAGGATGCAGGTTTAAGGTGCTGGGGAGTAGGTACAGTGATGTCAGGGGTAAGTTTTTTTATTCAGTGAGTGGTGAGTGTGTGGAATGGGCTGCCGGCAACAATGGTGGAGGCGGATACGATAAGGTCTTTTAAGAGACTTTTAGATAGGTACATGGAGCTTAGAAAAATAGAGGGCTATAGGTAAGCCTAGTAATTTCTAAGGTAGGGGCACGTTTGGCACAACTTTGTGAACCGAAGGGCCTGTATTGTGCTGCAGGTTTTCTAAGTGTACCCTTGGACATTGTAGGAGGCTGGTGCAGAAATTGCAATGGGCCCTACCATAGATGTTTAAAGCATCCTTAAACATGGGTGAGGTGATGGAAGATTGGAGGATAACTAACATTGTTCAAGAAAGGATCTAGGAATAAGTTGGGAATTTATAGGCTGGTGAGGCTGACATCAGTAGTGTTTAAATTATTTGAAGGTATTCTACGGGACAGGATATACACTCAGTCGCTGCTTTATTAGGTAGAGGAGTGGAAATGGTGTGGTCTTCTGCTGCAGTAGTCCATCCACTTCAAGGTTTGACGTTGTGCATCTAAAGATGTTATTCTGCACATCACTATTGTAACATGGAGACTTGCATTACTGTTGCCTTTCTGTTACTTTGAACCAGTCTCCTTTGACCTCTTCCATTAACAAGGCATTTTCGCCCACAGAACTGGTACTGAACAGACTAGATGGGCCCAAGACCCTGCTTCTGTAGTGTCAATGATTTCAAATTTGAAATTTGGGAAAACTTCAGCAGGGCTACAACAAAGCCATCATGTCTGCTCTGACTATGATGCCAGTCTAATTAATTTCATCTGCCTTCATGGTCTGTATCCCTCTATTCCCGGCTGGTTCACATACCTAAAATTGGTGGAATCTAAAAGTAATGAATTTCCATGGTTTGCAGGACCTTAAGACCTGGTTTTGAAAGAGATGGCAATAGAGATGTGGATGCTCTGGCTGTCAGATTCTAAAAATCCATTTTTGCATTGTTTATTGATTATTTAGATGGTGGAATTGATAGCTTTGTGGCAAAGTTTGTGGATGATACGAAGATAGGTTGAAGGGTAGATAGTGCTGAGGAGGCAATAAGATTGCAGAAGGACTTAAATCGGAAGAATGGGCAAAAAAAAAATGAGAGAGGGAATACAGTGTTGGGAAGTGTATGATAATGCATTTTGGTAAAAGGAACTTATCTAAATGGGGAGAAAATTCAAACATCAGAGGTACAGAGAGACAGGAGTCCTCATGCAAGACTCCCAGAAGGTTAATTCACAGGTTGAGTCTGCGGTAAAGAAGGCAATTGCAATGTTGGCATTTATTTCAAGAGGAATAGAATATTAAAAACAAGAAGATAATGTTGAAGCTGCACTTGGAGTATTGTCAACAGTTTTGGGCTTCTTATTTCAGAAAGGACATATTGTTATTGGAGAGTCCAGAGGAGGTTCATAAGGATTCCAGGAATGAAGGGGTTAACATGAGTGTTTGGCAGCTTTGGACCTGTACTTACTGGAATTGAAGAATGCATGGGAAACTCATTGAAACCTACCAAATGTTGAAAGGACATGATAAGGTGGATGTGGAGAGGATGTTCCCTCTGCTGGGGATATCCAGAACTAGAGGGCACAGACTCAAAATTGAAGGGGGACCTTTTAAAACAGAAGGAAGGAGGAATTATTTTTAGCCAAAGAGTGGTGAATCTGTGGAGTGCTCTGCTATAGACTGTGGTATAGTTAAAGTGGAAGTTAATCGATTACTGATTGATCGGGGCATCAAGGGATATGGTGAGAAGGCAGGTGTATGGGGTTGAATGGGATCCAGGATCAGCCATGATGAAATGGCAGAGTGGACTCGATGGGCTCAATAGCCTAATTCTGTTTCTGTATCTTATGGTCTTACAGGAATAAGACACGAACACAATTAGGTTATTTGGCTTATTGAGGCTGCTCCACTATTATATAATAGCTGATTTATTATCCCATTCAACTACCTTCTCCCTGTAACCTTTAATGCCTTCATTAATCAAGAACCTATCTATCTCTGCTTTAAGTAAAGTCTTTAGCCTCCACAGCTGTATTTGGTAATGAATTCTACAGATTCATCATTCTCAGACTAAAAAAATTCTTCATTTCTGTTCTAAAGTGATGTCCTTCTATTCTGAGGCTGTGCCCTGTAGACATCGACTCCCTCACAATAGGAAACATACTCTCCAGATCCACTCTGTCTATACCTTTCAATGAGATCCCTGCGCCCCCCGCCCTCCCATTCTTCTCAGCTCCAGTGATTACAGGCTTCGAGCTAGCAAACACTCTTTGTATGTTAACCTTTTCATTTCAGTGAAATGGACCTCCTCTTACGCCAGCACATTATTTCTTAAATAAGTGGCCCAAAACTGCTCATGATACTTCAAGTGCAGCCTGACCAATGCCTTAAAGCCTCAACATTATATCCTTGCTTTTATATTCTAGCCCTTTTGAAATGAATGCTAACATTGCATTTGCCTTACTATTGACTCAACCAGCCAGTTAATCTTTAGGGAATTTTACACCTAGATCCTAGAACAGATTCCACGAATAGCAAGATGGCTGAGTTCCAGATATAGGAACAACTCTTCTGTCAGCATTAATGATTTGAATTCTCTTAAATTACACAAACATGCTTGGGCAAAGGACATTAATCTGTTTATTAGAAGCACACATGATGAGTTTAAAAAAACAAACTCAGCTGATATTGATCTGTTACATAATCTCTCCTGAAATGAAATCACTTTTTGTATTGAAAGAATAAACAAACATTCAATAAATCACTGGATAAAACCTAAATAACTAGATGGGCATCAGGAATAACTCAGCGTCCGGAAAAATCTCCACCTGGAAAAAGGAGAACAAGAATTCAGTAATTGTGACTTGTTTCAATTTTATTAGAAATCCAAAAGTTATTTTGAAGGGATTGCATGATGTACTTCCTAAGAAGGTTGGCGTCATTCAATGTCTGTAGTGAGATGCTGAAGATGTTCTATAGGCCAGTTGTGGAGAGCGCCCTCTTCTTTGTGGTGGCGTGTTGGGGAGGAAGCATTAAGAAGAGGGACGCCTCACGTCTTAATAAGCTGGTAAGGAAGGCGGGCTCTGTCGTGGGTAAAGTACTGGAGAGTTTAACATCGGTAGCTGAGCGAAGGGCGCTGAGTAGGCTACGGTCAATTATGGATAACTCTGAACATCCTCTACATAGCACCATCCAGAGACAGAGAAGCAGTTTCAGCGACAGGTTACTATCGATGCAATGCTCCTCAGACAGGATGAAGAGGTCAATACTCCCCAATGCCATTAGGCTTTACAATTCTATCGCCAGGACTTAAGAACTTTTTAAAAGCTATTATTAATGCTTTTTGAGATGGTGATTTAGATGCATAGCATATTTTTTTTACTGAGTTAAGTATTGTATGTAATTAGTTTTGCTACAACAAGTGTATGGGACATTGGAAAAAAGTTGAATTTCCCCACGGGGATGAATAAAGTATCTATCTATCTATCTATTACAAAGATGTGCTTTGTGTCTGCCCAGTTCAGAATGCTTTGTGTCTGTTCACTTTGAAACTGTCTTGAATCTTTCCACTAGAACTGGCATTCAAGTCCCCTCTTACAGGCTTGCACTTGCGCATTGCAAGCACGTACATAGAAGATAAAACTGCACAGTACAGCACAGGATCAGGCACAACAACCTGTGCTGTTGTGCCTAACACAGTGCCAAATTAAACTAGATCTCCTTTGCCTCTCTGAAAGCCTATTGAATAACACTGTTGTATCTACTTCTACCACTATCGCTGGAAGCCCACCTCAGGAACATGCCACTCTCTGTATAACCAAAAAAAAACTTTGCCTTACATGTCCCTTTTTAAACTTCCCCCTTTCACCTTAAATCCATGCCCACTGATATTTGACATTTCTAACCTGGGTAAAAGATGCACACTGTTGCTCTATCTAGACCTCGAATCAGGTCTTCCCTCAGTCTCCGATGCTCCAGAGAAAACACTCAGGCTTGTCCAACCTCTCTATGTAGCTCATACCCTCCAATCCAGACAAACCTCGTCTGCACTCTTCCCCAAAGCTTCCACACCTTTCCTGAAATGTACATAGTACTCCAATTGCAACACACACAACATGCCGCAGGAACTCAGCAGCATTTATAGAAATATTTCAGGCTGAGATCCTTTATCAGGACTGGAAAGGGAGGAGGAAGAAGGTGGGGGCGTAAGGAGGGGAAGGAGTAGAGCTAAAAGGTGATGGGTGAACCCATATGGATGGGGAGGGGTGATGAGGTAAGAAGCTGGGGAGGTGAAGGGTGGAAAAGATAAAGAGCTGGAAAAGAAGTAATGTGATAAGAGAGGAGAGTGGACCATGGGAGAAAGGAAAGGAGGAGGGATACCATGGGAGTTGATAGGCAGGTGAAAAGAACAGAGTGGGGAATTGAAGAAGAGGAAGGGGAGAGGGGACAATTACTGGAAGTTGCTGAAATTGATGTTCATGCCATCAGGTTGGAGGCTGCCCAGAAGGGTAGGTATATGAGGTGTTGCTCCTCCAACCTGAGAGTGGCCTCATCATGGCGACAGAGGAGGACATGGACTAATGTGTTAGAATGGGAATGGGGGTTGGAATTAAAATGGTTGGCCACCAGGGAAATCCTGCTTTTTGTGGATGGAGCAAAGGTGCTCAACAAAGCAGGTCCCCCCCCCCCCCCCCCAATCAATGTCTGGTCTCGCCAATGTATAGGATGCCTGCAGCAGGAGGACTGCATATAGTAGATGACCTCAACAGATTCTTCCTCAGTTCCCCACTCTAGCTCCCCTCTTACACCTCTTCTCCTCACCTGCTTATCACCTCTTTTTCTCTCCTCCTTCCCTTTCTCACACTCTCCTTTCCTATCAGATTCCTTATACTCCAGCCCTTTACCTTTTCCACCTATCACCTCCCAACTTCTTATTCACAATCCCTCCAACGTATACCTGGTTTCACCTATCACCTTCTAGCTTGTACTCCTTCCCACCACCTTATTCTGGCTTCTTCCCCCTCCCTTTCCAGTCCTGGAAACATCCACTGTTTATTCATTTCCATAGATGCTGCCTGACCTGCTGAGTTCCTCCAGCACTTTGTGTGTGTTACATTGGATTTCCAGCATCTGCAGAATCTTTTGTTAATACTCTAATTTCAGCCTAATCAAAGTTTTATATAGCTGCAACATGACTTTCTCACTGACTAATGGCATCCACCCTCTTTACCTCCCTTTCTACCTGGGTGGCCAGCTGTTAAGGGTTCTCCCATTAATTTCCACTTAATATTTGACACCCCCCCATGCAATAATTCACATTTACCTGGATTAAATTATTGCCATTTCTCTGCCCAGATTATTTTGTTGTATCCTTTGACAACCTGCTTCACTATCCACAACTCCACCAAGCTGTGTCACCTGCAAACTTACTAACCCACTCGATATTTATATCAAATAACAAAGAGGAGATTCCTGTTCATAGACCTCCAGCCAGAGCAACAACATTCCACCACAACCTCTGACTTCTGTGGACAAGCCAATTCCAAATCTAATCATCGATCCCATGCATCCCATCCAGATCTGCTGGATCTGTCCATTTTCAATCATTTTCTTTGTCCAGCACAACAGCCCCTTATTTCCACAACAGACTAGTCCCTGAGCCTCTGAGGTGTACAGCACAGAAACCGGCCCTTCAGCCCACCACACTCATGCCAGCATTTTTGCCCATCTACATTACTCCCATTAAGTCTATATCTCTGTGGTCTAAGCAATGATTTGTACTACTGCAAAAGGACGTCCCAATTCTTATATTCTTGTATCAACCACTCTGTGTCAAATCCACATAAAAACTGCTTCCACTCACCATAAACTTGCACCTTTACGGTTATGATACCCATATCATGACAAAAAGATTCTGACTATCTACCTTCTGCATGCTTCTTGTATGTTCACAGGGTCTCCCTACCACTGCCTTCAATCATGGAAAACTAGTCCAGATTATCCAATCCAGACAACATCCTGGTGAAACTCCTTTGCAGTTTCTCCAATGCAACCACATCCTTCCTGTACATGACCAGAGCCACATGCCCTCCAATTGCCGTCTAAAGTTACAACATAATGTCTCATAAGTTACATCCGAACCCATGAAGGCAAGCATGTTGTATGCTTTCTTACACAGAACCGTATGACCATGATGCTGATCTAAAGAAATCTCATGTGCCGGTAATGGTTCATATCCCCTCATTCCTTATTTATGTCTGTCTAAATGCCTCTTAAACATTGGTATCATATGAAGTATTAAGAGCAATGAACTTGAAGCATGGATTAGTAGGTGGAATTATGATGTTGTGACCATTACAGGGACATGACTGTCAAAAGGACATCATTGGCTGATGTTCTGGTGTTTAGATATTCCTAAAGGGATAGAGAGGGAGTGGCATTGCTCATCAAGTATAGTGTCCAGATGCAGAAAGGGAGGATATCATCTACTGAGTCAGTGTGGATGGAAGTCAGAAACGGGAAGGAAGCAACCACTCCGTTGGGAGTAAGCCACTGGGATACCGAGGAGCAGATAGGTAGGCAGATTTTGGAAAGGTAAAAAAACAAGGTTGTTGCCATGGCTGGCTTCAACTTCCCTAATATTGATTGTCAACTCCTTGTCCCAATTCAGAATTTAAACCCATGGAGTAGTCCTGTCCCTCTTCAGAACTGTTTAAAACTAATAGAACTATGTCACAGGACCCACATTGCTCCCCTACTGTAACTCCGTCTCTTGTCCGTCCCTATTTCCAGGAATACATCAAGCTTTGGCCTTCCCTAATGGGGCCCCCTCTGTGTTGCCTGAGGAAACTTTCTGCTGAACAAATCCTACACCATCTAGACCTATAACACTAAGGCAATACCAGTCAATGTTAAGGAAGTTAATGTATCCTATAATGTAAACCCTTATTATTCTTATAACAGTCTCCCTGCACGCTTATCCCTGTAATTCTCTAAGACTACTTGGGGGCCTTTGGTACAATTGCAAAAATATGATAATCTTCTCAACTCAACACATGAAGCCTCACCGGATGATTCTTCAGTAACATCATCTCTAACTACAAGTGATGAAGTGGTTGAGGCAGGTACAACTGGTAGTTCTATAGGAGCATGGAGAGAAGAGGCTTGGAGAGTTATGGCCCAAACATAGGCAATTGTGTCTAGCAAGGAGGTGCTGTGGCTGGCATAGATCAGATGGGCCATAGGGCCTCTTTCCTGCCTATGACATTATGACTATTGCTGTGACACTCCTCTTGATCAACAAAGCAACTCCTGCTCCTCTCTCTCATCTAAACACCTATACCCCAGAACATTAAGCTGCTGCTCCTGCTTTTCTGTCAACAAAATTTCCATAATGGCTATAATATCCTGAACTTGCATACCTATCCACACCCTGAAGTTCATCTGTTGAAACTCTTCCATTAAAGCGAATGCAATTTAATCAAATGGACTTCCCTCACTCTTCACCATGGTCCTTCCCATCCTACCTGTTCAATTTGCTTTTGCATCTTCCCTATCACTATCCTGCCTCTCAGTTATTTCCCTTTTACTTGGGATCCCACCTCTCTAATTCCATCCAGACACCTTCCTTTGATCCCTGGTAGTTATACCTTTGCAGTGTGTTCATAGTTTATTCAAAACTTTTGCCACATCTATTCATTAATTTCCTTTGAATTATTGTTTCACACAGAATGGAAGCAGCTCAAGACACCAGCCACCAGTGACACCTCTATACTAACCCAATTTTTCCAGTCATTCCCGTCAATTTTACACTCTCACTCTACAGGCAATTCATAATTTCTGATGTGGGGAAAACCAAAGCATTGAAGGAGAACCCACACAATCTCAGGAAGATCCCCAGTCCTGTGCAGCAACAACACTGTGCTGCTATGTCACATCTGATAGTTTTATATTTCCTGATTATCCTGAGGTTAGGATTTGTTACCAATCCTCCTTGAGTCTGACGCCTGTTATGAGTACTAAAACTTTGCCAAGCATTTTTTTTTACCTTGAAATAGATACAATATTTTCTGGCACTCCCTCACCTTGGCAGCTACTGCACTCACAGCTGTGAATAACTGGAAGGACAATGGGCTCCACCTCTCCATTATCACACCGCAAGTTCATGAATTGCACAGGGTTCTCGGGGTCAAGACGGTAACTGCAGCACTCACATTTACTCTGCAGGTATGGCTCCTGTAACAGAATCAGACAGTGTCATAGAGAAGTACAGCACATCTAGTCCATGCTGAAGGCATTTATCTGCCTACACCCATCAACCTTCACCAGCACCATAGCCCTCCACACCCTTACCATCCATGTACCTATCCAAGCCTCTCTTAAACGTTGAAATCGAGCTCGCATGCACCACTTGTGCTGGCACATCACTCCACACTCTCTCAACTTCTGAGTAAAGAAGTTTCCCCTCCAGTTCCCCTTAAAGTTTCACCTTTCATCTTTAACCCATGATTTCTGGTTGTAGTCCCACCCAACCTCACTGGGGGGGGGGGGGGGGGGATATAAAAGCCTGCATGCATTATACCTATCTATACCCATCATAATTTTGTATACCTCCAACAAATCTGTCTTCTACACTCTAAGGAATACAGTCCTATCCTTGTCAATCTCTGCTTGTAACTCAGGTCCTCCAGAGTAAATTTGTAAATTTACTCTGTTTGCTTGAAGCACAGAATTAGATTTAAGCCACACGTACTGCTTAGTGTTGAAGCCAAAAAGTACCACTTTAGACTCATCCAACCACAACACTTTCTTCCACATCTTTATAGTATCTTCTAAGTGATGCTTTGCAAACTCTTTAGAGGCAAGGGTATGCTTCCTTTTTTTTAAGCCAGGGCTTCTTCCTTGCCACTTATCCATAATTACCCTTTTTGTGCAAGGCCGTAGAGATTGTGGAGCTATGAACTTCATCTCCAATTGTAGCCATTGACTTCTGCAGCTCATTCAGAGAGACTGTTAGTGTCACAGTAGCCTCTCTTATTAGTGTCATTCCAGTGACTAAGCTAAGAGGGGCGGCCTGACTCGGGCAGTATGGCTGTGGTTTCACATTTTTTACACTGGACTGCACTGAATTCTGAAACATGTTCAGTGCTTTTGAGATGGTCTTGTACCCTTCCCCAGATTTGTGCTTCACAATCATCATTTCCCCGACTTGCCGTGAATACTCTTGTCTTTTATTTTGGTTTGGTCTGATGGAAATCTATCATACTGTGGGACCTTACAGCAAGAGAGGGGGTAGTTATTCGGGTGATCCTCCAGTTTTCAACATAAAACTGGTGAATTGGTAAGGTAGTATATAGTATTGCACCTGAGGAAAGTTACTGTGATAATTACAAAGGGGATAAATACTACTTCAGCCTTACAATTTTGTTTTTAATTTTGAGCAAATTGCTGAGAGCTTTTGGAATTTTTATTGTGATTTGACATGATGCACAATGCTTTGTAGATTAGTTCAACAAATCCTACTTCAATATATTTTAAATGTAGAAAAAGAGACAGTAAAATGTAAAACTAGTTGTGGGGACTGAATAGGGGACTGAATAAGGCACTGAATATTAAGAAAAGCAGTAGTACAACACCATGCCTTAAATCTGAAAGAACTTTTCTTTACCACTGTCCATTTAATCTTCAATACTTCACCAAGAGCTTAAGTCCTTACCTCTGGGATAACTTGTACCTGGGACAGGCAGCTTCCACTGCAGGAACTGACAAGCACGTTCTCCAGCCGACACAAACCCTTAGATATATTCCGAGTTTCAGTGTAACGTTGACATTTCGTGGATGAGTCATCTGGTAACAGATTAATCAGTAATTAGTAATCGGTACAGACACAGTGGAAAAACGTTTGTTTGTGTGCTAGCCAGACAGATCTTTCCATGCACTGACACATTGAAGTAGTATTTTTTTAAAAAATTATGTACTGTTACAGCAATAGAGAAAGTGGAGGGCACATGGAGAGATCTAGATTTCAGCTTTGTAGAATAAGAGATCAATTCAAGAGTCATATAACAGGGTAAAAGCTGTCCTGCAGACTGGTGGTACACTTTCACAAGTTTCTCTATCTTCTGTCTAATGGGGGGGGGGGGGCGCATGGGGAAGGGGAGTTGTGGTGAGAAAATGACTAGGTGAATGAGTCCTTGATTATAAGACCATTAGACCTAAGAGTAGAAATAGGCCACTCGGCCCATTGAGTCTACTCCATTCCAATATGGCTGACTTATTATCCCTCAACCCATTCTCCTGCCTTCTTCCTGTAACATTTGCTACGCTAATTAATCAAGAACTTATCAACCTCCATCTTAAATTAACACATTGACTTGGTCTGCACAGCCATTGTGGCAAAGAGATCCATAGATTCACCACCCTTGGGCTAAAGAAATTGTTCCTCATCTCTGTTCTAAACGGATGTCCCTCAGTTCTGAGGCTGTGCCCTCTAGTCATAGATTGCCCCACTATAGGAAACATCCTGCCACATCCACTCTATCCAGACCTTTCAATATCGATAGGTTTTAATGAGATCCCCTCCTTCTTTAGAAGAATGAGTACAGGTCCAGAGCCATCAAATGGTCCTCATATGTTAACGCTTTCATTCCTGAGATCATTCGCATAAACCTCCTCTGGACCTTCTTCAATAGCAGCACATTTGCTTAGATAAGGGAGCTAAAACCACTCACAATACTCCAAGTGCAGTCTGACCAATGCCTTGTAAACCCTCAGCATTACATCTTTGCTTTTTTTAAATTCTAGTCCTCTCGAAATGAACGCTAACATTGCATTTACCTTGCTTACCAATTTCAGAGTTGTATATGGACACATGCTTTGATAATAATAAATAAATAATAAATTCAACCTGCAAGTTAACCCGTAGGGAATCCTGAACAAGGAATCCCAAGTTCCTTTGCACCTCAGATTTTTGAATTTTCTTCCCATTTACAAAATAGTCTGCATCTTTATTCCTTCTACCAAAGAGCATCATTATGCACTTCCCTACATTATATTCCATCTGCCACTTCTTTGCTCATTCACCTATGTATCTTAAGTCTTCTGCAGACACTCTGCTTCTTCAAACCTACCTGCCCTTCCACCTATCTTTGTATTGTCTGCAAACATGGCCACAAAGCCATCAATATCTGACGTACAACACAAAAAGAAATGATCCCAACACAGATCCCTGTGGCACATCACTGCAGCCAACCAGAAAAGGCCCCCTTTATTCCCACTCTTTGCCTCCTACCAGTCAGTTAATCCCCTATCCGTTCTAGTACCTTTCCATTGGCACTTATTTTGTTAAGCAGCCTTCTGCGTAGCACCTTGTCAAAGGTCTTCTGAAAACCCAAATAAATAATGTCCACTGACTTTCCTTTGTCTGTCCTGCTTGTTATATCCTCAGAATTCCAACAGATTTGACAGGCAAGATTTCCACTTAGAAAACCATGCTGAATTTGGCCTATTTTACCATGTACCTCCAAGTACCTTGAAACCTCATCCTCAATAATAGACTCGAACATAAGACATAGAAGCAGAATTAGGCCATCTGGCCCATTGAGTCTGCTCCGCCATTCAATCATGGCTGATCTTTTTTTCTCCTCCTCAACCCCAGTTCCTAGCCTTCTCCCCATAACCTTTGATGCCAGGTCCAATCAAGAACCTATCAACGTCTACCTTAAATACACCCAACGACCTGGCCTCCATGACTGCATGTGGCAACAAATTCACCACCCTCTGGCAGAAGAAATTTCTCCACATCTCTGATTTGAATGGGCATCCCTCTTTCCTGAGGCTGTGCCTTCTTGTCCTGGACTCTCCCACCACGGGAAACATCCTTTCCACATCTACTCTGTCTAGGCCTTTTAGCATTCAAAAGATTTCAATGAGATCACCCCCCCCCCCACCCACCACCTTATCCTTCTGATTTCCAGTGAGTACAGACCCCGAGCCATCAAACATTCCTCATATGATAACCCTTTCATTCCTGGAATCATCCTTGTGAACCTCCTCTGGGCCCTCTCCAATGCCAGCACATCTGTTCTAAAATGAGGGTCCCAAAACTGTACACAATACTCAAGGTGAGCCCTCACTAGTGCCTTATAAAGCCTCAGCATCACATCCTTGCTCTTGTACTCTAGACCTCTTGAATGCTAATATGGCATTTGCCTTCCTCACCACCGACTCAGCCTGTAAGTCCCTTTGCATCTCAGACTTTTGGATTTTATCCCTGTTTAGAAAATAGACCATACATTTATTTCTACTTCAAAGTGCATGACCATACATTTTCCAACATTGTATTCCATTTGCCACTTTTTTTGCCCATTCTCTTAATCTGTCTGAGTCCTTCTGCATCCTACCTGTTTCCTCAACACTACCTGCCCCTCCACCAGTCTTTGTATTATCTGCAAACTTGGCAGCAAAGCCATCTATTCAATCATCTAAATCATTTATATACGGCATAAAAAGAAGCGGTCCCAACACTGACCCCTGCGGAACACCACTGGTCACCGGCAGCCAACCAGACAAGGATCCTTTTATTCCCACTCGCTGCCTCCTGCCAATCAGCCAACGCTCTAACCATGTTAATAACTTTCCTGTAACACCATGGGTTCTTAACTTGGTAAACAGCCTCGTGTGGCACCTTGCCAAAGCTCTTACCAACATCTTGCCAACACTGAAGTCAGACTAACTGGCCTATAATTTCTTTCTTCGGAGTCCCTTCCTTTCTGAAGAGTGCAGTGACATTCGCAATACTCCAGTCCTTCAGAACCACTTAAGAATCTAGTGATTCTTGAAAGATCATTATTAATGCCTCCCCAATCTCTTCATCTACCTCTTTCAGAACCGTGGTATAGTGCATCTGGTCCAGGTGACTTATCTGCAGTATCTTCAGGTCTTTCAGCTTCCCAAGCATCATCTCCTTAGTAATAGCCTCACCTTGACATTTGAATTTCTGGCATACTGCTAGTGTCTTCCACAGTGAAGATTCACACAAAATACTTATTAAGTTCCTCTACCATTTCCTCTTCAGCAGTATAATATTCCCTCTCTTGGGACCCAGCTCCAACCAAATTTTCCCACTCTACCTACATATTGAAATACCCATGATTATCACAATATTGCCCTTTTATTCCTTGTAAATCTGAAATGATTTTGTATCCTCTTATTATTGGATAGCTTCATCTCTTCCTTTTTAAAACTGTCCTCAGTGGGTTTTTAAAAGCCATCCTTTCACTTCCCTTCTCAGCCACAGTTGCAGCATCCTCCCTTTAGAATACTTCATCTTTGGGATGTATCTTTCTAGTACCTTCTGAATTTCCTCCAGAAACAACATGCACTGTTGTTCTGTCATCCCGGATCGTGTTCCCTTCCAATTAATTTTAGCCAGCTCCTCTCTCATGCCTCTGTAATATCCACTGTAATATGTACAAACTGTAAGGTAAATTCTATCATATTATGATCACTGCCTCCTAAAAGTTACTTAGCCTTAAGCTTCTTAATCAAATATGGGTCATTGCATAACAAATGGCTGCACAATGTTCTGCACCATTCATGACCCCTCAGACAGTGAAGCAGTTTGTACCCAAACGGAGCAGGACCTGGACAATATCCAGGCTTGGGCTGACAATAGCAAGTAACGTTCCAGCCATGCAATGACCATCTCCAGCAAGAAAAGCTCTAACCATTGTCCCTTGACATTCAGTGGCATCACCATCACTGAATCCCCTACTACCAATATCCTGGGGGTTACCATTAACAGGAAACTGAACTGGTCTAGCCATATAAAGACAGTGGCTAGGAATCCTGTGGCGTGTAACTCCCCTCCTGACTCCTACAAGGCTCTGGTCAGGAGTATAATGGAATACTCGCCTGGATGAGTGCAGCTCCATCAACACTCAAGAAGCTTGACACCATCCAGTACAAGGCAGCCAACTTTATTGGTACCCCTTCCACAAGCATCCAGTCCCTCCACCATCAATGAACAGTTGCAGTAGTGTGTACTATCTATAAGATGCACTGCAACAACACAAAGTTCCTAAGGCAGGACCTTCCAGACCCACAACCACTACCATCTAGAAGGACAAGAACAGCAGATACCTGACAACGCCACCACTTGGAAATCCCCCTCCAAATCACTCTCCATCCTGACTTGGAAACATTGCCATTCCTTCATTGTCACTGGGTCAAAATCATGGAATTTTCTCCCTAACCTACACCTCAGACTGCAGCAGTTTGAGAAGACAGCTCATCACCACCATCTCAAAGGCAACTAGGGATGGGCAATACATCTGGCTTAGCTGGTGATGTAAATGAATAAATAAACATAGCACCCAATCCAGAATTGCCTTTCCCCAAGTGGCTCAACCACAGGCTGCTCTAAAAAGATTTACTCCCATATCCGAAATGTGTGCAGTTGGCCATAACCGATCACTGCAAATTGCTGCAAGTTTGTAGGAGAGTGGTAGGGTTGCAATGTGGGGGGTTGATGGAGCCTGAACACAATGAGTGTAAATAGGTGCTTGATGATTGACTTGCACAGTGGGTTGAAGGTCTGTTTCTGCACTGCCTCGGTGTGATATAGACTCACCCGATGATATTTGCTGCTTTAACTTACCAGGAATTTCTTTTCTGCAGACAGGACAGCATTGCGCAAGATCCTCTACTTTTACATATCCCTGAAGTTAATGAAAAGAACATTTCACAAAATACTCAATGCTCAATACAGTAGTGAGTAAAACCATAGTTTTACATGGTAGATTACTTGGCTGCCAATTATTTCTGTGGTTAGGCCACAGTGATGGGAGCAGGTACAGTGCCTGAATGCTCTACTGTTGCTTCTGGCAGGACACTGTAAGCTCTTTAGCCACTTCTCTCCAGGCTAGTCATAAGACCAGAAGAATTTGGTACAGAAATAAGTAATCTGACCCTTTGCAACTGCTGTAAGTCATATTATCTAATCTTCAGTTCCTCAGTTCCATCTTCAAAAAATTAGTCCCATATCCTTTGAAATTACATAAAGACAATGCTGGAAATAAGGATGGGGGGGGAGGAAGTTTAGTGGGAGTACGGATTGGTGCTATCAGAAATACTGTGACAAATTGGGTGTGGGGATGGTGAGGGCTGGTGACTTGAGAACAGTCTGCACAGGGATGGGGACAGGCTTCAGGCTTCAGTCTAGTCCTGACGAAGGGTCTCAGCCCGAAACGTCGACAGCGCTTCTCCCTATATATGCTGCCTGGCCTGCTGTGTTCCACCAGCATTTTGTGTGTATGTTGAGAGGGAAGAGTGTTTGGGGATTGCCTGTGATCATGATGGTGAGAAGGACAAAGAGGGAGGCAGAGTGAGCGAATGGGGAATGATTATTGTTGGAGATGGTGTGGCACTGGCATGGAGATAGTCAATAGCATCGGATCAGGTTTATTATCACTGATACGTGTTGTGAGATCTGTTGTTTTGCAGCAGCAGTACAATACATAAAAATACTATAAGCTACAAAGAATATGAAAACAGTAAACAAGTACTGCAAAAAGAGCAAAATAATGAGATAGTGTTCATGGACCAATCAGAAATCTGATGGTGGAGGGGAAGAAGCTGTTCCTAAAACACTGAGGGTGCACCTCAGGCTCCTGCACTTCCTCCCTGATGGTGCCAATGGGAAGAGGGCATGTCCTGGATGGTGAAGGTACTTATTGATGGATGCCACCTTCTAGAGTCATCACCCTTTGAAGATGTCCTCAGTGGTGGGGAGGCTGGTGCCCATGATGGAATTTACAACCCTCTGCAGCTTTTTCCAATGCTGTATATTGGTGCTTCATACCAGATGGTAATTTAGCCAGTCAGAATGCTCTCCACAGTACACCTGTAGAAATTTCCTAGTCTTTGGTAACATAACAAATCTCCTGAAACTCATAATATAGCCGCTGACACATCTTCCTTGTAATTTCATCAATATGGTGTGGCCAGGATAGATCTTCATAGATGTTGATATCCAGGAACTTGCAGCTGCTCACCCTCTTTAATGCTGAGTTTTGATTAAATTCATTTGTAGGATTAGAACCTAAATTGAAAGTGGGTGCTTTAAATCTTGGAATGAGCAGAATGTGAATGGGACCATTTCTTACCTCCAGGCAGTTAAGTGTTGGACACCCAGTAGAACAAACTTTTCTTCCATTGATGCATCGACACTGGTCACAGCCATCTACCCATTCGTACCCGGGCTGCAAGAGAATCAAACCTCTGTTGCTCCCTGTCACAACTCAAACATAGTTTTTATTCAGAGACAAAACTGGTGGAGCACAGACTGCTTGATGGAGAGGCAGAGAGAAGGCTGGGTGATAGAAGTGGGATGAGGGAAATGATCATGGTAGGAGGGTTTGGCTTACTTGTTTAAATTACATTGATAGAATTGACTGAAATTAATCTTTCATCCAGAATGGAGAAGCAGCAATGCAGCAGTTAAATTACAAAACTCTCAGTGACCACACAGAAGCATACACTTGGAAGTCTGGTCAGTTTGAAAGTGTTACATTGGCATCTGTTTCCAGTTCCTTCTACTGAAGAACCTGGGCCATTAACTTCAACAACAGAGCACCTGAGTAGAATCACGGAACAGAGTCGCAGAGCTTTTTGGCCCATCACATCAATGCTGACCCTTTTAATCCCAGTTACTCATCCTTGGTCATGGACTTGGCAATTGTTTAGATGCATCCTCTATATTACACAGGTAAAGAGGATGTTCAGCCAACATTTTTTTTTTAAAAATCACCCAGCCTAATCCCATCTTCTCTTTCTTTCCATGCACACTGATAGGTCATGTCATCCAGGTACCATTTCAACGTATTACTGCTTCTCCCACACTTTCAGGCAGTAGTTTGAGACCGTTACCATACTGGAATCAAAAATACTTCATTATCTACTATCTTTCTCTTCAGAAAATACAAAAGCTGAAAGCACATACCACTAGGCTTAAGGACAACTTCTATCTCACTGACATAAAACTACTGAATAGACCTCTCATACAATAAGATAGACTGTTTTGAATCAGCTGACCGGACAATATTTGAGGATTCATCTTAGAATCTGAATGCATACACCACAGTTGTTATTGACTTCATCAAGATCTCTGTGGATGAGTGCATGCCTTCGAGAACATGCCAGACATACCCAAACCAAAAGCCACAGATGAACCAGGGGATCCATAGTCTGAGAGTTGGATCTAACAGGTTTAAGGAACTTTGGTTTTCAAGTGCTAATGAGGCCCTGGTTATGAAAAAAGGAGGTGCATAGCAGGTTTAGACAGGTAGGAAAAAAAGAGGTACTTATGGAGTACGAGTATAAGGAGGAGGAGGTATTTGCTGCCATGAGGCAAATTAGGGTGGATAAATCCCCAAGGCCTGACAGGCTGTTCCCTTGGAGCCTGTGGGAGGCAAGTGCAGAAATTGCAGGGGCCATAGCAGAGGTATTTAAATTATCCTTAGTGACAGGTAAGGTACTGGAGGATTGATAGTATTGTTCTATTGTTTAAGAAAGGCTCTAAAAATAAACCAGGGAATTATAGACTGGTTAGCCTGATATCAGTACTGGGAAAGTTATTGAAAGGTGTTCTAGGAACTGAATATGAGTATTTGGATAGACAGAGACCGATTAGGGATGGTCATTATGGCTTTGTGCACAGTAGGTTGTTCGACGAAGTTTTTCCAGAGTTTTTCGAGGAAGTTGCCAGCAAATTTGATGAAGGCAAGGCAGTGGATATTGTCTATACTGACTTTAGCAAGACAGCTGACAAGGTCCCACATGGGAGATTGGTCAAGAAGGTGCAGTTGTTCGCAATTCAAGATGACGTAGTAATCTGGATTAGAAATTGGCTTTGTCGGAGAAGCCAGAGAGTGGTAGTAGATGGTTGCCTCTCTGATTGGAGGCTCGGGACTAGTGGAGTGCCACAGGGATCAGACTTAAGAGTGAAAGGTGGAATCTTTAAGGGGAAACTTCTTCCGAGGGTAGAGACTGCATGGAATGAGCTACCAGCACAAGTGGTGTTTGCAAGCCCCTTAGCCTCTGCACTCAGAAAATGATCCAATTTTGTCCAAACTCTTTATAATAGATGCCCTCTAAACCTGCCAGCATTCTGCTTTAAACCATAGGTCAGCTGGTAGAGATGACCATGTTTACCTGGATTGGTCATAGCTCAGAGTGAGTTGGAAACCATGTTGCTGCTGTATTAAAAGGCTGCATTTGCTCCATTTTGCAGTTTTCATTGCTCCATTATTATCAGTTTTGCAGATCAAGACTCAGTTGCCTATATAGGCCAGACTACATCATCTGAATGGCATAAATCAGACTCACAAAGCCAACTTCCTATTCCAAGCTGTGCCATGAGAAGACATTAAGAAGGTGAACAGAGGAAAAAAAAAAGTCATAGCTTTCCTTGAAAAATGCAACATTGCAATCAACTTCTGGGAATCTTTGGCCCATGACACCTCAAAAGTGGAGAGTGGACATTGGGATGGTTTTGAGAAGCTCGAGCTCACGGTTAGCCCATTGTAGACAGTGCAAGGTGCATACCATTTCACAGATTATCCATCTGTCCAAACTAGTAGCTATTCCCTATCCAATCTGTGGAAGAGCCTAGTATTCCTCACTGGCCTATTAGTTACTCTGTAACCACATAAACACAGTGGAAGAAAATCCCCCTTGATCCTGAAGGGATTGCTTGGAAAATACCAATGCATTTTTAAGTATATTAAAGCATGAAGGTGACCAGGAAATAGTAATGACCAAAAGTGGTAATCAGCATACAGAACCTGAGAACATAGGTGAGGTTTTAAATGAATTCTTCTGCTTTGTAAATACAGATAAGATGACCATTGCATCTTTACAATTCAGGGAGGGAAAGCTTAGAATAAGCTAGCATATAAAGGAAGATGTCTTAACAGGCTTACAGGTGGATAAATCTCAAGACTGGTTGAGATGCACTCCAGGCTGCTGCTGTGGGAGAAAAGACTGTTGGGTGCTGGAAAGAAGACTTTTAGGGTCTGGATAGAGAATTTTAAATCTTCATTGGCCACTAGAAAGGTATCAAATGACTGGAGGAGAGGACAGCTGGCATATTTATTCAAAAGAAGCAGCAGACATAAACCAAGTAACGATAGCACCGTGAGCCTCCTGTCAGCGGCAAGGTATCAAAGTTCAAAGTGCATTTATTATCAAACTTAGAGATTTGTCTCCACACAGGCAGCCAGAAAACAAAGAAACCCAATAAAACCCATTACAAAAAGACTGTCAAACAACCAATATGCCGAGAAAAAGGAAATTGGGCAAACCATGAAAGTAGGCAAATATTCAGAACTAAAGTCAGGGGATTGGGACCAGTGTTGAGCTCGCTGCTCAGTGAGATTTACTCCTCTGCACTGAACTGAAGTTGTGGCCTGCAGCTAACAGGCTCCTGGACCTACTGCAGTGATGGCTGGCTTTGCGACTGAACTCATTTCTGTGAACTTCAGTTCCAAATTTTATGTGGTTACTGTTCATTGTTTGCATGATTTGGTTTTTTTTGCACATTGGGTGTTTGACACTTTTCTTAATGGGTTCTATTGGGTTTCTTTGTTTCGTGGCTGCCTGTAACGAGATGAACGTCAAGTTTGTGTGTGTGTGTGTGTATACATATATATACACACTTTGTACTTTGAACTTTGAAATCTGAAGCCCTCCCTCCTGCACCAACTCCTTAGCCAAATGTTAAACTATATTATTTTCCTACTTCTGGCCTCACTAACATGTGACATCGGTATGAGTCCTGAGATCACAACCCTGGAGATATTTTCCTTCAATTTAGCACCTAACTTTCTGAACTCACTTTGCAGGACCTCATCACCCTTCCTACCCATATAACCATATAACAACCATATAACAATCACAGCACAGAAACAGGCCATTCCGGCCCTCCTAGTCCGTGCCGAACTCTTAATCTCACCTAGTCCCACCTACCCGCACTCAGCCCATAACCCTCCACTCCTTTCCTGTCCATATACCTATCTAATTTTACCTTAAATGACACAACTGAACTGGCCTCTACTACTTCTACAGGAAGCTCATTCCACACAGCTATCACTCTCTGAGTAAAGAAATACCCCCTCGTGTTTCCCTTAAACTTTTGCCCCCTAACTCTCAAATCATGTCCTCTCGTTTGAATCTCCCCTACTCTCAATGGAAACAGCCTATTCACGTCAACTCTATCTATCCCTCTCAACATTTTAAATACCTCGATCAAATCCCCCCTCAACCTTCTACGCTCCAATGAATAGAGACCTAACTTGTTCAACCTTTCTCTGTAACTTAAGTGCTGAAACCCAGGTAACATCCTAGTAAATCGTCTCTGCACTCTCTCTAATTTATTGATATCTTTCCTATAATTCGGTGACCAGAACTGTACACAATATTCCAAATTTGGCCTTACCAATGCCTTGTACAATTTTAACATTACATCCCAACTTCTGTACTCAATGCTCTGATTTATAAAGGCCAGCGTTCCAAAAGCCTTCTTCACCACCCTATCTACATGAGACTCCACCTTCAGGGAACTATGCACTGTTATTCCTAGATCTCTCTGTTCCACTGCATTCCTCAATGCCCTACCATTTACCCTGTATGTTCTATTTGGATTATTCCTGCCAAAATGTAGAACCTCACACTTCTCAGCATTAAACTCCATCTGCCAACGTTCAGCCCATTCTTCTAACCGGCATAAATCTCCCTGCAAGCTTTGAAAACCCACCTCATTATCCACAACACCTCCTACCTTAGTATCATCAGCATACTTACTAATCCAATTTACCACCCCATCATCCAGATCATTTATGTATATTACAAACAACATTGGGCCCAAAACAGATCCCTGAGGCACCCCGCTAGTCACCGGCCTCCATCCCGATAAACAATTATCCACCACTACTCTCTGGCATCTCCCATCTAGCCACTGTTGAATCCATTTTATTACTCCAGCATTAATACCTAACGACTGAACCTTCTTAACTAACCTTCCATGTGGAACTTTGTCAAAGGCCTTGCTGAAGTCCATATAGACTACATCCACTGCCTTACCCTCGTCAACATTCCTCGTAACTACTTCAAAAAATTCAATAAGGTTTGTCAAACATGACCTTCCACGCACAAATCCATGCTGGCTACTCCTAATCAGATCCTGTCTATCCAGATAATTATAAATACTATCTCTAAGAATACTTTCCATTAATTTACCCACCACTGATGTCAAACTGACAGGTCTATAATTGCCAGGCTTACTTCTAGAACCCTTTTTAAACAATGGAACCACATGAGCAATACGCCAATCCTCCGGCACAATCCCTGTTTCTAATGACATCTGAAAGATCTCCGTCAGAGCTCCTGCTATCTCTACACAAACTTCCCTCAAGGTCCTGGGGAATATCCGGTCAGGACCCGGAGATTTATCCACTTTTAAATTTCTTAAAAGCGCCAGTACTTCCACCTCTTTAATTGTCATAGGTTCCATAACTTCCTTACTTGTTTCCCACACCTTACACCATTCAATATCCTTCTCCTTAGTGAATACCGAAGAGAAGAAATCGTTCAAAATCTCTCCCATCTCCCTCGGCTCCACACATAGCTGACCACCCTGATTCTCTAAGGGACCAATTTTATCCCTCACTATCCTCTTGCTTTTAATATAACTGTAGAAGCCTTTCGGATTTACTTCCACCTTATTTGCCAAACCAAACTCGTAACTTCTTTTAGCTTTTCTAATCTCTTTCTTAAGTTTCCTTTTACATTCTTTATATTCCTCGAGCAATTCCTTTACTCCATGCTGCCTATATCTATTGTAGACATCCCTCTTTTTTCGAACCAAGTTTCTAATATCCCTTGAAAACCATGGCGCTTTCAAACCTTTAACCTTTCCTTTCAACCGAACAGGAACATAAAGATTCTGTACCCTCATAATTTCACCCTTAAATGACCTCCATTTCTCTATTACATCCTTCCCATAAAACAACTTGACCCATTCCACTCTCTCTAAATCCCTGCGCATCTCCTCAAAGTTAGCCTTTCTCCAATCAAAAATCTCAACTCTAGGTCCAGTCCTGTCCTTCTCCATAATTATATTGAAGCTAATGCTATTGTGATCACTGGACCCGAAGTGCTCCCCAACACATACATCTGTCAGCTGACCTATCGCATTCCCTAACAGGAGATCCAACACTGCCCCATCTCTAGTCGGTACTTCTATGTATTGTTGCAAAAAGCTATCCTGCACACATTTCACAAACTCTAAACCATCCAGCCCTTTTACAGAATGAGCTTCCCAATCTATGTGTGGAAAATTAAAATCTCCCACAATCACCACATTGTGTTTACTACAAATATCTGCTATCTCCTTACACATTTGCTCTTCCAACTCACGCTCCCCATTAGGTGGCCTATAATACACTCCTATCAGTGTTACTACACCTTTCCCATTCCTCAATTCCACCCAAATAGCCTCCCTAGAGGAGCTCTGTAATCTATCCTTCCAAAGCACCGCCATAAGATTTTCTCGGACAAGCAATGCAACACCTCCTCCTCTGGCCCCTCCTACTCTATCACACCTGAAGCAACTAAATCCAGGAATATTTAGTTGCCAATCACACCCTTCCTGCAACCATGTTTCACTAATAGCTACAACATCATAATTCCAGGTATCAATCCACACTTTAAGCTCATCCACCTTTCTTACAATGCTCCTAGCATTAAAATAGATACATTTAAGATACTCTCCACCTCCTCCTCTCTTTTCATCCCTAGCAATGCATTCAAATTTATTATCCTTTTCTTTCTTCTCCCCTACAACTTCGGGCTGAGCGCATCCCTCCTCCATCACCTGCCTGTCCTCCCTCACACACGGTCTACTTACTTGCTCTACTGGTGAACTAACCTCCTCTCCCATAGTTTCCTCAAATTGATTTCCGCCCCCCCATCTTACTAGTTTAAAGTCTGCCCCGTAGCCCTAGCAAACCTCCCCACTAGGATATTGGTCCCCCCAGGATTCAAGTGTAACCTGTCCTTCTTGAACAGGTCACGCCTGCCCCAGAAGAGGTCCCAATGATCCAGAAACTTGAATCCCTGCCCCCTGCTCCAATCCCTCAACCACGCATTCATCCTCCACCTAATTCCATTCCTACTCTCACTGTCGCGTGGCACAGGCAGTAATCCCGAGATTACTACCTTTGCGGTCCTTCTTCTTAACTGCCTTCCTAACTCCCTATACTCTCGTTTGAGGACCTCTTCCCCTTTCCTACCTATGTCATTGGTACCTACATGTACCACGACCTCTGGCTCCTCACCCTCCCACTTCAGGATATCTTGGACGCGATCAGAAACGTCCCGGACCCTGGCACCAGGGAGGCAAACTACCATCCGGGACTCCCGATCACCTCCACAGAACCGCCTGTCTGAACCCCTGACTATCGAGTCCCCTATTACTATGGTCCTCTTTCTTCTATCCCTACCCTTCTGAGCTACAGGGCCGTCCTCTGTGCCGGAGGCCTGGCCACTGTCACTTCCTCCAGGTAGGCTGTCCCCCCCAACAGTACTCAAACATGAGTACGGTACTTATTGTCAAGGGGTACAGCCACTGGGGTACTCTCTAGTACCTGCCCCTTCCCCTTCCTAACCGTGACCCACCTATCTGCCTCCCGTGGCCCCGGAGTGACCACCTGCCTGTAACTCCTCTCTATCACCTCCTCACTCTCCCTGACCAGGCGAAGGTCATCGAGCTGCAGCTCCAGTTCCCTAATTCGGTCCCTCAGGAGCTGCAGTTCGGCGCACCTGGCGCAGATGTGGACGTCCGGGAGGCTCGGAGACTCCAGAATCTCCCACATCCGACACCGAGAACAACAAGCTGCCCTCACACTCATACTTCCCGAATAACTGAAAATAACAAGAACTAAAAGATAAGCCTACTGTGCCCTCTTCCGCCTAAGCCCTCTGAGCCCAAGCCCTACACTCTGCTCCCGACTCACTCCGCTGCCCGCAAACGAAGCTGCCCGCTGCTTAAGGCTGCATTCTTTTTATATCTTCCCTCCTTCCCAGGCCTCCTTCACGCGCCTGCGCAGTCCCGCCTCTCAGAACTCCGATCTGAGAAGCAATTTGAAAATGGCCGCCGCCGCACTTCTTCTCAAAGCCTCGCTGTCCTCTTGGTACCCACATGGTACCCACATTGGTACCCACATGGACCACAACCTCTGGTAGCTCACCCTCTTACTTAAGAATACTGTGGACTCAGTCCGAGATGTCCCCAATTCTGGGACCCACATACAATCTGGGAATTTTGTTCTTGTCCACAAAACCTCCTGTCTGTTCCCTAACAAATGGAATCTCCTATCATTACAGTTTGCTTTTTCTCCTCTCCCATCCCTTCTGGGCTACAGAGACAGACTCAGTGCCAGAAAGTTGTGGCTGTCCTCTGCTGGGTTATATCCCCAACAGTACCCAAAGCAGTAAACTGGTTTTTTTAATTGGCTTTCTATCCCCCTTTACCCTCTTGATGGCCACACAGTTACCTGTGTCCTGCACTACGACTTCCCTGTATCGCTTGTCAACCCCTCAGCCTCCAGAATGATCCTGGAGTTCATCCAGCTCCAGTTCCAATTCTTTAACAGTCTGTAAGAAACTGCTCCTGGATGGGGTATTGAAATAGGATTGAGTACAAAACAAAGTTTTGCCACAACTGTACAAGACATTCTTGAAACAACATCTGTTCATAACTTATTTCTTTTGGACGTTTTTAAGAAGAACGATCAAATACTGTGAAGTATTTAAATTCCATTCTTAGATACCATGCAACCATGCTTCTCAAGTGTCTATCAGATCAAACTCTTATCTCCAATTGCCTCACTTGCTTTTCTGCTTTGTGCAAATGTTTCATGCACCTGTTTCCATGAATGCGTGTAGCCTGGGAAGGGGGCACTCACCGGGTAAATGACATCACCAACGATGCACTCGCAGTAAGCTGCAGTCACGCAATAACCCGAGGCATTTCTGTATCTCCCTGCTTCACACACACAGTCTTCTCCAGCTGAACTGCAACTTGTCACATTCACTGAATGAACGTCACGGCACGACCGCTCACAGGAATGAGGATCCATGAGCCCTCCGTTCCAAATCTCACCCTCAGGGCACTCTGAGGAATGCACAATTCACAACAATATGATATCACAGCCAATAAATCACAAGAAAATGGAATAAAGCGTTCTAAATTCTGCATCATAGCCTTAACTTGGCTCCAACAAAATAAAGCTAGAAATGAAAATCCCTCTGAAATGCTGAAAATAGAACAACATAGTGTGGAGTTGATAGTTTAATGAGAATGGGGTATCCAGGGTGGGAGTACCTGAAGTTGAGGTTTCCATGCCAGAGGGCTTACTAAGGACAGGGGTCTTCACATAAGTGGGTAAGGCACAAGATACAGGGCAATATGGGAAGCTGAACTACATTTTAATCATTTTTTTAATGTCAAATCTGCAAGTTCATCCTTACCTTTACAGTCTGAATCAGAGCAATGGAAAGCTCCTTTCCGACATACACTGCAAAAAAAGAATTCTCAAATAATAAAATGAAGATGACAACTCATACCCTGTCTGCATACCTAAACCCAATGGTATGAACACTGAACTTCCCCCCATGTTTCTTTCTGCTGATCCACCCAGGTTCTCTGAAACTCCCCCTGCATCCACCACCAGACCCTCATCACCAGATTTTATAGTCAAACAGAATGGAAATGGGCCCCTCAGCTGAATTGGCCCAAGCTAACCAATCCCCATCTCAGTTTGGCCCATATTCCTCCAAACTTATGCTATAAATGTACCTTTTAAATGTTGTTAACGGACCTGCCTCAACCACTTCCTCCGGCAACTCATTCCATACACTGTCCAGTCTCTGGGTGAAAAAGTTGCCCATCAGGTTCCTACTGTATCTATCCCCTCTCACCTTAAACTTATGCCTTCTAATCCTGATTCACTGACCCTGGAAAGATTTTGCACAAGCACCCTCTCTATGCCCTCAATTTTATACACCTCTATAAGACCACCCCTCTTCTGGCACTCTTACTGGCTTAATAGCATCTTCCTTGTATCAGAATAACACAATATTCCACATATGGCCACACTAACATCTTTTATAGCTGCAACATAACATCCTAACTTCTAAACACAATGTCCTGGCTGATAAAGGCCAGCATGCTGAAAACCTCTTCACTACCCAGTTTATCTGTGACTCCACTGTCAGGGAACCATGCATTCGTAACCCTAGGCCCCTCTGTTCTGCAATAATCCCCAGGCCCTGGTTTGTCTTCTCAAAATGCAACCCCTCACTCTTAGCTGAAATGGCCATTTCTCAACCCACTGCCTGGGACTAGCTCAGATGGGACAGCATGGACAAGTTGGGCTGAAGTGTCTTCTTTGTATGATACTACACTATGACCACTACCCCACCCTCCCTCAACTGTCTGCATCAGCCCAATATCCCCTCCTCACCTAGTTCCACCAATCACCTTCAGGCCTCTGCCTCACCCTTCCCTATACTGTCTACCTCCCTTTTATGCTCTCAGTCCTGATGCAGAGTCTCAAACCAAAACATCATCTATCCATTTACCTGCACACTGCCTGTCCTGCTCAGTTACCCCAGCAGTTTGAATTTCATTTTCAAATAGTAAATCTCTACAATTTTTCATTTAATTATGGTTTTAGAGAATTACCATAACTGTATAGGAGCAGAATTAGGCCATTTGGCCCATTGAGTCTGTTCTGCCATTTCATCATGGCTGATCCATTTTGCCTCTCAGTCCCAATTCCTGCCTTCTCCCCGTATCCCTTCATGCCTCGACTATTCAAGAATCTTACCAACCTCTGCTTTTAATATATGTAAAGACTTAGCTTCCACAGCTGCCTGTGACAATGAATTCAATAGATTCACCACTCCCTAGCTAAAGAAATTCCTCCTCATCTCATTACATCAGATTAGAACAGTTACTTTAAAAATTAAATCAAAAACACAGCAAAATCAGAACAGAAATACATGGGGATTTGGCCCATCAACCTGTGCTGACAAACACTTTGTCATTATGTATAATCCCAATTAGTTCTACCACACTGTTCCCCCTTCCCTCTCCTCTCCTTCCTTATCAATCTAATTTCCAATATGGTACAGCATTACAGGCCCTTTTGGCCCACAATGTTGCTGTCTAGAATTTCCCTACTGCACAGCTCTCTAATTTACTAAGCTCCATGTACCTATCTAAGAGTCTCTTAAAAGACCCTATTGTATCCACCTCTACCATCTTCATTGATAGTGTATTCCACGCATTGATTCCTCTACCATCTTCATTGATAGTGTATTACTCTGTGTGGAAAGATTTACCTGTGACATCCCCTTTGTACCTACTTCCAAGCACTTTAAAACAATGCCCGCTTATGTTAGCCATTTCAGCCCTGGGAAAAAAAAGCTTTTGGCTATCCAAATGATCAATGCCTCTCATCACTTATACTTTTCTATCTGGTCACCTCTGTCACTCCAAAGAGAAAAGGCTGAGTTCACTCAAACTATTCTCATAAGGCATGCTCCCCAATCCAGGCAACAACCTTGCAAATCTTCCCTGCACACTCTCTATAGCATTCACATCCCTTCTGTAATGAGGTGACCAGAATGGAACACAGTACTCCAAGGGGGGTCTAAGGTCCTCTTTCAGCCAGACAAGGTCACCAACTGCAATGGGTATGGGGTGGAGCAGGTTCTTTTAAACTGGAAACTCTGATTTGTGAGAACTGTTCTGGTTCTTTTCACTGAGGTGACATCTCTGGCCATACTCACCACACACTGCACCGATGATGAATCACTGCTCCTGGTGGGTAATCGATGTGTGAAATGTTACCAAACCATGGCGTTAGTGAGCTCGGTACAGAACAATGACAATCTTCGAGAGACACGCAAAATCCATCCTGCAGGAGCTGGATAACAACAACTGATGTCAGAGGAAAGGTAATATGGAAATGCAAATAAGAATTCTATGTATCTGGAGAATAACTTTGGGCAACGAGCTGAAACGGCCCCGATACCGTTGGTCCAGATGGACCTTGGAGTTCATGCATATGGTCCCCTGAGAGTGGAGTCTCAGGTTGGCAGAGCGGTGAAAAAAGCTCTTGGTGCACTGGGCTTCATCAGTCAGGGTACTGAGTGTAAAAGTCAGAAGGTCATGATATGGTTGCGTAGGGTGCTGGTGAGTCTGCACTTGTTCAGTTTCGGTCAACCTAATACAAGAAAGATGTTATTAAACTGGAAACAGTGCAGAAAAGATTTACAAGGATCTTTTCAGAACTTGAGGAACTACGTTATAGGTAGAGGTTGGACAGGTTAGGAGATTTTTCTTGGTGTTCAGGAGACTGAGAGGTGATTTCATAAAAGTGTATAAAATGACAGGGGGCATAGTTAGGGTGAATACACTCAGTCTTTCTCCCCAAGGTTGAGAAACCAGGAACTAGATAGCATAGGTTTAAGGTAAGGGAACAAGATCTAACAGAAACAATTTTTTTGATGGAAAGCAAGGAACAGAAAACCTACAGCACAATACAGGGGATTCCAGTCATTGGTTAATCCAGGCATCTGCTTATTTGGGACAACTGTTTTTTAAAAAAACAAAAAACTAATTGAGAAAATAGCCAGGATTCCCCCGTTTATATGGGACACCACAGCATTTAATTAGGGCAGGAGACTGTTACTGTAGTGTTTTTCACCCTAGCATCAGATGCATGCACTTGTGTGGCCGTTAGGCACTACACAGTGCTTACAACAAACAGTTTTTAAATTGTGTCAGTTGTGTATGCTTGTGGTCAAAAAGCAGTGATTTCTCCCCAACTATGTGTGATAGTTGGTAAGGAGTAAGCAGTAAGATAATTCACTGTGGCTTCAAGTATTCAGGCTTAGGATTCCAGAAACGGCCAGGTGTGAAAATGAAATGATATCACTACTTCAACAAATCAGAAATTACGAAGGAATTGAAGCTATCGACAATCATGTTTGGCACAGCGTTATGGGCCAAAGGGCCTGTATTGTATTGTGCTGTAGGTTTCCTATGTTTCTAATCATCTTGAATGTTATGGTGAAAATGAAGATCTGGTGGATGCAATTGTCGAAAGTTTTATCAAGGCAGTCCATCATCTACACGAGGTGTCTGCTGATTTTGTTCATTTACAGTTAATTAATAGAACATGACAGCATTCACTGGATCTATTGATAACTATTAGGAACTGATACAGTTTCATAGTACTGTTGTAGTATTGATAGTTCTCTAATTTGTTCTTTATTTCCCCGTAGTCCTTAACCCCTTTAAGCAATCAGGAACCTATCAACCGTGTCTTAAATACACTCAATAATTTGGTCTCCTCAGCTCTCTGTTGCAGCAAATTCCACAGATACACTATCCTCTGGCTGAAGAAATAATTCATCTCAGTTTTAAAGAGATATCCCTTTACTTTGAGTCTGTTCCCTAAGAACTAAGACTCTCCTACTAATGAAAATAACCTATCCATGTGCATTTGACCTAATAGCTTCAATGAAATCCCCCTCACATATCAAACATAAGCCCAAGAATCATTCTTGTGAACCTGATCTGGACTTTCTCCAGGGATGGCACCACCTTGCTTAGAAAACTACTCGCAATATTCCAGATGTGGTCTGACCAGTGCCTTATAAAGCCTCAGCAGTACACCCTTACTTTTATGTTCTAGTCCTCTCAAAATGAATGCTAACATTGCATTTGCCTTCCCTACCACCGACTCAACCTGCAAGTTAATCTTGAGGGAAGCTTGACCTAGGACTCCCAAGCCCCTTTGGACCTATGATTTCTAAATATTCACCCCATTGAGGAAATAGTTTACATTTTTATTCTTCCTTCCAACAAACATTGCCCCACACTTCCCTAGCTGCAATCTAACAGCCACTTCTTCATCCACTCTCCAAAACTTTCCAAGTCCTTCTGGAGACTCTTTGCCTCTGTGACACTACCTGGATTAGTATCACCTGCAAACTTGGCCACAATGCTATTAGTTCCTTCATCCATATGTTTTAAGACACTCAGCACATCCTCTGCCATCAAAGGACTATTCTCAAGACATCCCCATTAACTTTCCAGAGTTCCCTTGTCTTCAGGTCTTTCTCCACAGCAACAGAAGAGAAATATCTATTGAGGATCTCACCCACCTCCCATGATTCTACATATAGATGTACACTGTGGTCTCTGAGGGCCTCTAATTTGTTCCTAGTTACTCTTTATTCCTTAATATTAATTAGAAAATCTTATTTGGATTCTCATTTATCTTCTCTGCTAAAGATAACTCTTGACCCTTTTTTGCCTTCCTGATTTTCTTTTTAAGTATACACTTACATCATCTATTCTCTTTCCAGGGATTTCCTTCATCCCTGCTGCCTGACCCATGCCGCCTCCTTTTCCCTGCCCAGTTCCTCAATACTCCTGCCAGCCTTGCTCTTCAGTATAATAGCAACATGCAGACCTTAAACTCTCATTGTCCCACTCAAAAGTCACTCACTTCCTTGATGTCACCTTGTCTGCAAACAACCTGCTTCAATCAAGTTTTGCAAGTTCCTTTCCAGTGCTGTCAAAATTTGCCTCGCCCCAAATTAGAACAAACTTGCATGACAGCTCTGTCCCTTTCCATAACAATTTTAAAACTAAAAAAAACATGGTCACCAGTTCAAAATAGCTTCCTCACTGACTCCCAAGTCATTTGTCATAGAGTCAGCCTTTTGGCTGCCCATGATACCCACCAAGCTCATCCATCCGTCTGAACCCTTATATCAATGTACTTATCTAAATGTCTTTTAAATGTTATTATTATGCCTGCCACAACCACCTCCTTTGGTAGTCATTCCAAATATGCACCATCTGCTACACCACCTTAAACTCTGACGTCTAGTTTTTCGTTCCCCGAGCCTGAGAAAAAGGCAATGTGCATTCATCTTCTGATGCCTCATGATCTTGTACACCTCTGTAAGAACTGATATAGAACAGTACAGTACTGTTCTGTGCTGTACAACATAACACAGTTGAGACCTCTCGGCCCACAATGTTGTGTCGACCTTTTAATCTATTTAAGATCAACCAAAACTCTTGCTCCCACATAGCTCTCCATTTTCCTTTCATCCATGTGATTATCTCAGAGTCTCTTAAATGTCCCTAATGTATCTGCCTACACCTAAACCCTTATATCAACGTGCGTTACACGCCCCCACCACTCTGTGTAATAAAAGCCTACCTCCGACATCCTCCCAATACTTTCCTCCAATCACCTTGAAATTATGACCCCTCATATTAGCCGTTACTGTCCTAGAGAAAAGGTGTTTGCTGTACACTATGAATGTTCTATCCTGCTTTGTCCTCCCAAAGTGCATAAATAACAAATAATAAGGGTCTCAACAGTGACTGTGGCACACCAATAGTCAGTGGTTTCCATTCTGAGAAACAACCTTTAAGCACCACCCTCTGCTTCCTATCTCTGGGCCAATTTTGAATCCACCAAACTATCTCTTCCTTAATTCCTTGGGACCTAACATTCCAGAACAGCCGACCATACCAGACCCCGTTGAAGGCCTTGTTACAGTCCAAATCGCTGACCTACACTGTCTTACTCTCAATGACCCTTTTAGTTACCTCCTGAAAAAAGTACAAATTTCCACACAAAGTCAAGCTGACTCCTCCTAAACAGACTCCAGCTATCCAGATCTCAGAACCCCTAAATCTCCCTACCACTGATGTCAGGCTACTGCCTCAGAATTCTCATCAGTCCACATGGGACAGAACTAGATCCCTCTGTCCAGCAGGTAACAGGATGAGCCAACTAAACTCACTTGTCCATGTGGGCACAGGCAACCAGGTTTGCAGTCCTCTTGTTGACATTCCACATCAGGTCGAAGATCTGAGCAAGTAAGTGGACAGGTGTTGGCACAGCTGCTAAAGACCTGGTTCGCTGGACACCCTGGGAAATTGCACATGAAAGGCAAACCATTACTTCAACAAAGCCATCATAAATGCTTGTAGGACAAAGAAAGACTGGCACAACATATGAGGTAATTCAGATCACTGTCACTATGCTAGTTCTTTTAAACATTTGTGGAGTTAAATGGCAAAATTTATGTTTTTAAGAACCATTAGCAACAATAGGTCATTCAGTGCAACAGGCAGTTCTAACAAAAACTAAGGCCATGGCAAATACTAAACTTACTACCCCCCTTTGATGTCCACATTTCTTTCTGTCCACTCTGAATAAAGTCAGCTATGGAACGCCACCAGGTGGATTTGGGTTTTGAATCTGATTCAACTCTCCATTCCAGATCCCTACACAGAATCACATGTCACAGCATGGAAATGGAATATTCAGGTCATTTAATCTGTCTTCATACGTGGGCAATCCTCCCTGGAGTGAAAGACCACGCAGAGGAGTAAGTCAGATCGGCTGAAACACACACAAAAAGCTGGAGGAACTCAGCAGGCCAAGCAGCATCTATGGAAAAGAGTAAACAGTTGACGTTTGGGGCCGAAACCCTTCACCAGTACCCACAGCTGGTCAACTACAATTGGAGCATAGAAGACTGTCAGTGCCCTTAGAGAATGGAATAAAATCATGAGTGGTACCAGATAGGTAAATGCTCACAGCCTTTTTATGGGAAAGAAAATCAAAAACTCGAGGGCATATATTTAAGGTGAGAGGTGAAAGTTTTGAAAGAGGCGTGGGGGCAAACTTCTTTACACAGTAACGTATATATAGAACGAGCAGCTAGAAAAAGTTTGAGACAAGTGCAACATTTAGAGTAATAGAACACTACGGCTCAGAAACAGGCCCTTCGGCCCATTTAGTCCATGCCGATTAGTCAGCCTAGTCCCATCCAAACCTGCATAATAAGTGGTGCTCACTCATGGGAGGAAGCTAGAATGAAAGAAACAAAAAGGAAAAGTAGATCTAGAAAATCAAGATCCACCAATGCTGTGGCATCCCAACACTCTTGTAAAAGGATCTTTTGCGCCTAGATTGGTCCAAGCTGACATCTCTATATATGCTGCTGGATGCCGTGGTCTTAATCAAGAACAAGAGATGAAGAACAAAAAAAAACTGAAGTATTTGTGAACCACATCAATTTGCTTATGTACTTGCTCCTTAATCTTTGCAGATTGCTAGGAAGCTTTCAGGAGAATCCCAAGGATGGTCCTAAAGTCTACTCATATGGCATCATTTGAAGAGACTTCTAAGACATTGTTAACCTTTACTGTATGGAAGCAATGTGGAGATGACCTTATTACAGTAAGGGCTACACTTGATCTCTTAGGAAATGAAGCTAGGCCAGTGACTGAAGAGTGAGTGGGAAGCACTTTGCAGCCAGTGACATTAATTCTATTAGCTTCAAGATGGTTATGAAAGAAAATAGAACTAGTCTTCTAGTTGAAGTCTTAAATTGGGGGAAGATTAACTTTAATAGTATCAGACAGGAACTCACAAAAATTGATTGGGAGAGGCTGTTTGCAGGAAAAGGAATATCTGGCAAGTTGGAGGTTTTTAGAACTGAGTCAGAAAGTGCCTGTTAATGTTGGCACAACTAGGACGCCTTGGTTGATGAGGGATATTAAGGGTCTAGCCGGAAAAGGCAGTTTGGATCAAGTGAGTCACTTGAGAAGTACCAGGGATGTAGGAATACACATAAGAAGGAAATAAGGAGGGCCAAAAGGAGCTTTAAAATATCCCTGGCAGACAAGATACAGTAAATGAGTATCTTAAACAATTCTAAAAATATATTAAGAGCAAAAGAGCAGTTAGGCTCTCCCTCAGGATCAGTGTGGTGATCTATATACATGGAAACACAAAAAATGGGCGAGATGATAAATGAATGCAGTGAGAGACCATTACCCCAGTGGTACCCAGTATTGCATATCTGAGAGGTGGATGGGCATTGACTACTCCTGCACTACCTGCTTTTGCCTACAACCTTCCCTGGTGGTCATCAGTGATTCCCTGCCATTGCTTGTAATTTAACCTCTCACCTTGACAAGGCATTTGGTTGCACTCTGCCATCTGAACAGTTCCTCCCTTACAGGACGTGCCTGACCTTCCACATGTGCGACTGCGAATCCGCTGACCTCCTCCACAACTCCTCGAACATTGGCTCCACACGGACCAGGAGCTTTGCTCTGCACAGTGTGAATCACTGCAGTCGAATGTCCCATTCACACAGGCACTGCAAAAGCAAGCAACGAAAAAGGTGAAACACCATTGTAAAAGGGGACAGTAAAGATCTCATGGTCCCTAATGGTGCTAACAATATGGGTAAGAAGAAACACGAGATCATGCCCCATAATTCAGGGATCTCAGATGAAGTTTAAAAGCACATGACCTCTGGGGTAATAATACTTGGATTATTTTAGTGCCACATGCTAGCGAGTATTGGAAAAAGGAGAGCAGTTCAGATGGATAAAGCTGTGGTGCAGGATGGAGGATTGTAAATTTCCGGATGACTAGGACAGTTGCTGGAGGTGGGACCAATACAACTGGATGGGGTGAACCTGAACTCGAATGGTCCAGCATTACTGTGCGGAGGTTTGCTAGTACAGCTGGGAAAGGTTTAAGGTCACTTACCAGAAGTTTGAGACCAAAAGTGGACATTTTGTTGAGGAGTGGTGGAAAGTAATCACAGAGGGTGGTCAGTATATTGAATGAGGAGGTGGTAGAGGAGGGTAAATTACTGTGGTTAAAATGCTTTTGCACAGCAAGATCTGAGCCAAATGCAGGAGAGTAGGATCTGTGTGGCCAGGCATCTCATTTAGCATGGATGAGTCGAACGATGGGCCTGTTTCTATGCTGCAAGGTTAACAGATACAGAAGAAAACTAAGCTGCTCTAGGAACTAGTGGAATCGAGAAAAACAACAAATAAAAAATCTTACCTTGATGCTGCTTGCCCTCCTCTCCAAAGCCCATGATTCACCAAATCCTCTGTTTTGACTTCAACTGTGGCACTTTGACCTCAGAGCTACCCTTCTCAAAATGCCTGCTCTGCTATAGCTTGCAGCCCTTTTATTCACTGCTAAGCCGCACAGTAAGCAATAGAACAGCTCCTCACTTGTATTACCCAATGGATCCCATGTGATTTAATCTTTTAGACAAGTTTATCTTGTTAAATGCTTCAATAAAGTCTACATAGATGACATCCACTGACCAACACTCAAGAACTTTTGTTGCTCCCCGGATTCCCACCAACTCTCAAACAAATTTGTGAACCAGGACCTCCCTATATACAAAACCTTGCTGGTAATTTGCAGCTGCATCTTCTCTAGTGTAAATCCTTAATCCTGTACCTGCACCATAAAACACAACATACCAGGTGCCGCAGGGAACAACGATCTTGTCTCCGGGCTGATATTCCACAGTGCCGTATGAGGTGGGTAGACCACAGCGACACTCTGAGACCAACACACAGCTGGAATCCTGAAGTAACTGACCCCTAGGGCATCGACAACCTACAAGACAGGATCAAAGGAAACAACAAAACGAGGTTTAGGGTTAAGAGTAATAAGCCAATTTATGGCCCTCATGATTTTATACACCTTTATTATATCACCCCTCATTCTCCTACTGTCCAAAGAATCCCAATCTGCTCAGTCTCACTCCATTACTCAACCACGTGTCCAGCAACATCCTTGTAAACCTTCTTTGCACTTTTTCCAGCTGAATGCCATTTGTCCCCATAGCAGGGTAACCCTAATTGAGCACAATCCTCCAGGTGCAACCTCACTAACGTCTTGCACAACTACAACATAGTATCCTAACTTCTGTACTCAATGCCCTAATTGATGCAGGACAGCATACCAAAAGGCTGCTCTCTATCCATGATGCCAGTTCAGGGAACCATGCAGTTGTGTTCCAAACCTCTCTACTCTACAACATGCCCCAAGCCCTGCAATTCACTGTAAAAGTCTGACCCTAGTTTGTCAGAGTTTGAAATGCAACACTTCACATTTATCTGAATTAAACTCCATCTGACATTGGCCCACTTACCCAGCTGATGAAGATCCCTCTGTAAATTCTGATAGCCCTCTTTACCATGCCTACATTAGGATAGGTATTATTCTATTGATAAGGTACCCCATTGCAAGGCTTATTGAGAAAGTAAGGAGGCATGGGATCCAAGGGGACATTGCTTTGTGGATCCAGAACTAGCTTGCCCACAAAAGGCAAAGAGTGGTTGTAGACAGGTCATATTCTGCATGAAGATCGGTCACCAGTGGAGTGCCTCAGGGATCTGTTCTGGGACCCTTACTCCATGATTTTCATAAATGACCTGGATGAGGAAGTGGAGGGATGGGTTAGTAAGTTTGCTGATGACACCAAGGTTGGAAGTGTTGTGGATAGTGTGGAGGGATGTCAGAGGTTACTGCGGGACATTGATAGGATGCAAAACTGGGCTGACAAGTGGCAGATGGAGTTCAACCCAGATAAGTGTGAGGTGGTTCATTTTGGTAGGTCAAATATGATGGCAGAATATAGTATTAATGGTAAGACTCTTGGCAGTGCCGAGGATCAGAGGGATCTTGGGGTCCGACTCCGTAGGATGCTCAAAGCAGCCGCGCAGGTTGACTCTGTGGTTAAGAAGGCGTACGGTATATTCATCAACTGTGGAATTGAATTTAGGAGCCGAGAGGTAGTGTTTTTTTTCCAAGTTGTCACTTTTTATTGCCATTTCGACCATAACTGCTGATACAGTACCAAGTAAAAACAAGACAACGTTTTTCAGGACCATGGTGCTACATGAACAATACAAAAACTACACTGAACTATGTAAACCAACACAAAAACTACACTAGACTACAGACCTACTCAGGACAGCATAAAGTACACAGAACAGCACAGGTATTACAAAAAATAATAAACAAGACCAGCTATATAGGACCCTGATCAGACCCCACTTGGAGTACTTTGCTCACTTCTGGTCACCTCACTATAGGAAGGATGTGGAAGCCATAGAAAGGGTGCAGAGGAGATTTACAAGGATGTTGCCTGGATTGGGAGCAAGCCTTATGAGAATAGGATGAGTGAACTCGGCCTTTTCTCCTTGGAACGACGGAGGATGAGAGGTAACCTGATAGAGGTGTATAAGATGATGAGAGGCATTGATCATGTGGATAGTTCAGAGGCTTTTTCCCAGGGCTGAAATGGCTGCCACAAGAGGACACAGGTTTAAGATGCTGGGAAGTAGGTACAGAGGAGATGTCAGGGGTACGTTTTTTTACTCAGAGTGGTGAGTGTGTGGAATGGGCTGCAGGCAACGTTGGTGGAGGCGGATACAATAGGGTCTTTTAAAAGACTTTTGGATAGGTACATGGAGCTTAGAAAAATAGAGGGCTATAGGTAAGCCTAGTAATTTCTAAGGTAGGGACATGTTCAGCACAACTTTGTGGGCTGAAGGGCCTGTATTATGCTGTAGGTTTTCTAGGTTTCTATTGTATTGTTACAATTGTGTACGGGATATTGAGGGGTAGCAGTGACAGATGATTTTTTGAAATATTTAAGATCCTAAAGAGGTCATGACAAAGATAGATATTAAGGTGTTTACACAAATGCAATAGTCTCAGACAGGAAGATACAAGTACACAGTTACTTCTCTAGAAATTCCTAGTGAACAGGGACAGGGTTAGGTTTAGGAAGCCAGGTCCCTGGAGGTGTTTACTAAGAATGCAGAAAACTCTTTGAAACATTGGGGAATTAACACAGAAGAGGAGCCATGATTATACTGAATGGCCAGGAGGCTTTAAGGAGAAAGGCTGGAGAGCCTTGTGCCCGCTTCCTTTTGCTCTTGCATTTCCTGCCACTGTTATTAGGCTTACCTCTCTTGCTCCTTCCTTAAATGTGACGGCACATTAGTTCCATTCCATAAAACTCAGTACAACGGAAACCAGATCATCTACTCTCTTCAAAACAATCCATTTCTAAACTCTGGAAAGTAGATCATAGACTGATTTCACCGTCACAAGTCACAGAGTACTACAGCACAGGAACGGGCACTCCAGCCCATAACGCCTGTACCAGCCTGGTTCACTGCCTAGTCCCAATTACCTGTATTCAGACCAAACCCTCCATACCTGTCCCATCCACGTACCAATGCAAACTTCTCTTAACCTACATCTACCACTTCCACCACCCTTTGAGGACCAAAGCTTCCCTCAGATTTCCCTTAAATGTTTTGCCTTTCACCCTAACCCTTCTCACCATCCTCATCAGATAGAGGTCCATGCATTGACCCTATCTATCTCCCTCATAATTTGTATATCTCTGACATATCCCCTCATCCTTCTGTGCTCCAGTAAGAATGCTATTTCTTTTTCTTAGCTCCTTTGCCTCTGCCACATCTGTTCCCATGACTTGGCTTTCCATTCCAGGACATCCGAGATGTCCTCCTTCTTCCACCATTGAAGCTACCCTCATCAGCATCTCCTCCATTCCCCAGACACCTGTGCTCACCCCATCTTCCCACTGCCTTAACAGAGATAGACTTCCTCTTGTTCTTACCTACCACCCCATGAGCCTCCACATCCAACACATTCTCTTCCACAACTTCCACCATCTTCAACAGGATCTACCACCAAGCACATCTTTACCTCCCCCTCACTCTCCACTTTCTGTAGGGATTGCTCCCACTGTGATTCCCTTGTCCAATTGTCCCTCCCCACAATCATCCTTGCAAGCAGCCAAAGTGCTACACCTGCCCATTCACCTCCTCCCTCACCTCCATTCAGGTGAGGCAACATTTCACCCACGTCTGTGTTGGGATTACCTACGACGTCAGGTACTCCCAATGCAGCCTTCTCTACATTGGTGAGACCCAACGTAGATTAGGGGACTGCTTTGTCAAGCACCTTCTCTCCATCTGAAGAACCAGGATTTGCTGGCCCACTAATTTCATTTCCAATCCCCATACCCATTCCAACATGTCTGTTCATGGCCTCTAATGAGACCATTTTCAGGTTGGAGGGAAAACACAGAGGGGGAATTTGGAGCAACACACAAAATGCTAGAGGACTCAACAGGTCAGGCAGCATCTATGAAAATGAGTAATCAGTCGACATTTCAGGCTGAGACACTTCAGGACCAGGAAGGAAGTGGGGGGAGACACCTGAACAAAAAGGGGGAAGGAGGACTAGCTAGAAGGTGATAGGTGAATCACAAACAAGAGAAAATCTGCAAATGCTGGAAATCAAAGTGATACACATAAAATGCTGCAGGAACTCAGCAGGAGAAGAGAGAATCGGGTAAGAGAGGACATAAGCTTGACATTAGTAGTGGGAAAGATATTCGAAGGTATTCTAAGGAACTGGGTATATAAGCATTTGGATAGCCAGGGACTAATTAAGTATAGTCAACATGCATTTGCAAGTGGTAGGGCATATCTAACCAATTTTACAGAAATTTTCAAGGAAGTAACTGGAAATTTGATGAAGGCAAGACGGTGGATGTTGTCCATATTGACCTTAGCAAGGCCTTTGACAAAGTTCTGCATGGGAGATTGGTCAAGAAGGTTCAGTTGCTTGACATTCAAGATGAGGTAATAAATTGGATTTCATTAGTTTTGCGGGAGAGGCCAGAGAGTGCTGACTGACGGACTGATAGCCTGTAACTGTTGGTGTGCACTGGGTAAAACGGACAACCCCCACAGATTCACTGGTTTGTTTATCCAAAACCGAGGTACCTGGTTTGCACATTCCTTGTAGACACTGCACATGGTCCCACAGGTCAGTACACGTCCTCGGACAGTGGTTTGCACATGACACAAACTCTTTTTCTCGGTCTTCACAGAGCTCTCCTGAAATATATTGAAATTTGGAAGTACTTACTATCACATTCAGTTTGTCTGCATTTGGCCCTTATCCCTAAACCTTTCCTATTCATGCACCTGTCCAACTAACTTTAAATATTATTCTATTAATCTTTAGGCCTGTATCTGGTCGAGTTGTTTTGCCAATACATTGATAAACTTTCTGGTCCTCTCTATATGCTGCCTGAAAACTACCCTCTCCTACAGAATAACCTTCACCTTCTCTGTTTCCTTTAAGAAAGATGCCAATCTCTCAGTCAGTAACTTAATATGTACATTAATTTTCAGAGACGGTAGATTGTCAGAATCTTTTTCCCAAGCCAAGGAAGTCTAGAAAAGAAAGCTTTAAGGTGAGAGGGGTGAAACTAAAAGAAGATCTGAGGGGTACGTTTTTCCACACAGAGTATGTTGACTATCTGGAATGAGCTACCAGAGAAGGTGGTGAATTACAGGGTTATAAAGTCATTTCAATCGGTATTTCACTAGGAAAGGAGATACAGGCCTAATGAGATTAACTGAAACAGGGATGATGGTCGGTGTGGATGGAGGGTCTGTTTCTGTGCTATATATTCCCACAATTATATGAAGGTAACTGAGGTATCCAAACACATTCTAAATGGCACCTTAAAGAGGCTTATGACAAATATCAGAAGGGTATGTGGGTGGAGTCAGAAATAAGAAGATAGTGATCATTTTAATAGGGTTGTGTTATCGGACTCCCAATAGCCCACTGGAATTAGAGGAGCAAATATGTAGGGAGATCACAGATAGTTGTAGGAATAACAGGGTTGCAATAGTAGGTGATTTCAACTTTCTGAATATAGAACGGGACTTGCACACCAGTATGGGTTTGGATACGGCATAAGTATACATGCCCTGGAAAGTTTTCTCGAGCAACATGCAAATGCCCCTACCTCCTACTGGGTTATGATGCTGAAGCTTCTTTGGGATCACTCTAGGACACGTGACCATAATTCTATTTCTTTTTAAAATAGTTATGGAATTAAAATAGGACTGCTCCACAAATTAAAGAGTGGGAGATGCTGTTAGCAGGTAAAGAGACAATTGGCAAGTGGAAGGCTTTTAAATATGATAGCAGGTTTAGCAAGTTTCTGCAAGATAAGGTTAGCAGGATTCTTTGAGTGATGAAAGATATTGAGGCTTCGTACAGGAAAATGTCATGAATAGGCAGTTGCAATCAAATGAATCGCTGTTGGATTATAAGGAGGATGCTTAAAACAGAAATTGGGATGGTAAAAAGAGGACATTAGATAGTTTGGACAGATAAGGCAAAGGAAATTTCTAAGATGTTCTATAAGTATATTAAGAGCAAAAGGGTAACTTGGGAGAGAATAGGACCCTTAAGAACTAGTGTCATCACTATCTGTAGAATCACAGATGATCAAGGCCTTAAATGAATTCTTCTTGTCTGTATTTATTGTGGAGAAAGTCATGCAAGTTAAGGAAGAGAACAATGATAGGTGGGTATTTGGAATGAGCTGACAGATGTAACACCCTGGGAAAGGTTTCACTGATAACGCAATGGTCTTTCAGCAGAAACACTGTTTGGGTTATGGTTAGAGATAATAGATGCTTTGGAATGTGAGCTGCCCAAAGAAGGTATGTGGTTTTCGTGTTGTGTGTCTGACACTGGTGTGAGCTGGGTCTTTTGTTCGGCGGGAGATGACACCAGAGAGAAGTGGGGGGGAAGAGGAGTGGGGCCATGATTCGACGAAGGCCGGGGAGATTGAAGGAGGATCAGCGAAGGGGAAACTGTAAGCACCAACTTGTGCACATTAGACTGTTCCATTAAAATGGGCCCTTTTCTATTTTTGATTTTTCTTTACTAACCCTTTAGTCAAATTAAGGATTATAAAGCTAAATCGTTTAATTGTATATGGTGTACTGTCTGTCATTTCGTAGTACTTATTTGAATCAGGCAGCATCCACACAAACAGGGGGTTTTGGGGAGGGCCTACACCTCAATCTCACATTTGGCGAGGCCAGAGATGGTCTTCCTTAGACTTACGCAGCCGGCGGAACCACAGTGTTTCACAGAGAAAATAATTGAGGTAGATACAATAATATAAATTAAGAACCACTTGGATAGGTACATGGAGGATCATGGCTTAGAGGGATATGGGCTGAATGCAGGAGATTCGGAACAGCTGTGGAGACAAATCACAAAGAGAAAATCTGCTGATGCTGGAAATCCAAGGAACAGACACAAAATGCAGGAGAAACTCAGCAGGCCAGGCAGCATCTACAGAAAAATGCAGAGTCAATATTTCAGGCCAAGACCCTTCGACAGGACTGGAGAAAAAAAGCTGAGGGTTAGATTTGAAAAATGAGGAGGGGAGAGAGAAATACCAGGTGATAGGTGGAGCTTGGAGAGGGAGAGATAAAGCAAAGAGCCAGGAGATTGATGGGTGAAAGACAGGCGGCCATGGAAGAAAGAAAAAAAAAGGGGGTGGGGAAGAGCACCAAAAGGGAAATGGTGGAGGAAGGGGGGTGGAAGGCATTTGTGTAGTAGTTGTGAGTAAGGGAGGTGGTGTAGGGGCAAGTGCTACACCTACCCCTAACACCTCCTCTCTCACTACCATTTAGGGCCCCAAATAGTTCTTCCAGGTGAGGCGACACTTCACCTGTGAGTCTGTTGGGGTCATACATTGTGTTCCGTGCCCCTGGTGTGGCCTCCTGTATATTGGTGAGACCCGACATAGATTGGGAGACCGCTTTGCCGAGCAGCTACGCTCAGTCCACTAGAAAAAGCAGGATCTCCCAATGGCCACCCATTTCAATTCTACTTCCCATTCCCATTCCGATAAGTCCATCCATGGCTCCTCCACTGTCGGGATAAGGCTACACTTAGGTTGGAGGAACAACACCCTATCTATATTCCATCTGGGTAGCCTCCAACCTGATGGCATGAACATCGATCCCTCAAACTTCCCAGTAATGCGTATCTTTCACCATTTCCCATCCCCTTTTCCCTCTCTCATGTTATCTCCCCCACCCTTTTTTCTTTCTTCCATGGCCTGTCTTTCACCCATCAATTTCCTAGCTCTTTGCTTCATCCCCCCCCCCCCCAAGTTTCACCTATCGCCTGGTGTTTCTCTCTCCCCCTCCCGCCACCTTTCAAATCTACTCCTCAGCTTTTTCCTCCAGTCCTGCTGAAGAGTTTCAGCCTGAAACATCGACTGTGCTTTTTTCCAGTTCCTCCAGCATTTTGTGTGTGCCGCTATGTGGGCACTGTGGTTGGCATGGACTTGCTGAGCCAGAGGGCCTGCATCCATGTTAGATTGCTCTATGCCTCTCTGACTTTCTATTGAGAATGGTACCAAAATCAATTCACACTATTGTGTTACATATTCTAATAAATATTAAGGTTCTATTCCTAGTCTCCTTTGTACCAAACCTTGGTACTTCAGGATTTTAATATCCCTCAAGTAAGGGCAGGCCACAGCACCTCTGGTGCCCTGCACGACCGTACTCTACTTACCATACACTCGTATCTGTCTAGTCAGATTTTGCTGCAACTCCATCTTCAGCTTCACAGATGACTCCACTGTAGTGGGCTGGATCTCAAATAATGACAAGATGGAGTATGGGAAGGAAACAGAGACTCTACGTGCATAATGTTAGGACAAGAACCTTTCATTTAATGTCAGCAAAACAAGAGAATTGGTTATTGGCTGTAGGAAGCAGGACAGAGCACACACCCATGTATGTAACAACTGTGCTGTGGTGGAGAGGGCGGAGAGCTTCAAGTTCCTAGGTGAAAATATCATCAGCCTGTTCTAATCTAGCCAGATAGAAAGCCAAGGCCAAGAAAGCTGACATCCCCTATAGTTCCTTAGAAGGCTAAGGAAATGTTTGACACTTACTAATTTTTGTAGATGCACTGTAGAAAGCACGCTATTGAATATACAGTATCACAACTTGGTTTGGAAACAGTTCTACCGGAGACTGAAAGAAGCAAGGGAGTTGTGGAAACAGCTCAGTCCATCACGGAAACCAGCTTCCTCTCTCTGGACTCCGTCTGCACTTCTCACTGCCTTGGTAAAGCAGCCAGCATCATCAAAGACCCCACTCACCCTGGGCATCCTCTCTTTTCCCCTCTCCCATTGGGCAATGACACAAAAACTTAAAAGCACACATCCCCAGGCTCAAGGACAGTTTAACTCCTGCTGTTGGGCCTTTTGTACATTCAAGATGAATCAGAATCAGATTTAATATCACTGGCATACATCATGAAATTTGTTGTTTTACAGCAGCAGTACAGAGTAATATATAATAAAAAGCACTATAAATTACAATAAGGAATATATATGAATACAAATTAAATGAAATAAGTAGTGGAAAAAGAGAGGGAAGAGTAGTGAGCTAGTGTAACTGGGTTCACTGTTGATTCAGAAATCTGATACCAGAGGGCAAGGAGCTGTTCCTGAAATGCTGAGAGTGTCTTCACGCTCCTGTATCTCCTCCTTGATGACAGCTATGAGAAGAGGACTCTTGACTTCACAACACACCTCATCATTATTGTCTGCCTGCACTGCACTTCCTCTATGACTGTAACACTACGTTCTGCATTGCTATTGCTTTTTGTTGAGCTACCTGAAATAACTTATGTTGTCGAAATGACCTTCATTGATCTCTTGAAAAACTGAATATTTCACTGTATCTTTGTACAAGTGCCAATAGTAAGCCAATACTATATCTTTGTAAATGACACTTCATTATAAATCCTTCTGAGAATGTGATTGTTATTTGCCAACTTTATTTGTTATGTACATGCCATATCCCTTTATAATATTAGATTGCTGAACATTAATTTCTTTTTCTGTCACCTGGGCAGATGGCGGTATTGCAACTTTCCGATTGGAACTTGGGTTTTTGACAGTCCCCTGTGTCATCTGGGCGAGTGAGGTTGCGTTGCCTGATGCGGAACCCACCACTGCAAGGCTCGCGGCATGCACTCCATTGGCCCCAGGAACTCCAAGAACAATCGTCTGAAATAAAGGGATGCACAAAGGTAGTGGCATTTACAGAAGGTGGTGGCTGGGCACAGGGAAATAGAAACACGCATTATTTATAGATGGGAGGAAAAGAACAGTTAAAAAAGCTTCCAGGTAATAATTAAATTGCAGGCATTAATTAACTAATTAAAGAAATAGGAAAGAGAAGTAGCAGTTAGCCATTCAGTTAATTATTCGACAAGATCATGTCTGGTAGTGAACCTCAGCATCTTTTTCTGACACTATTGCTACAGACCTTAATTCCTCTAGTATACAGAAATCCATTAATGCACATCCAGAATGCAATAAATAACAGCCCTCCAGGGCTGTTATCTGACCTGTCAATTTTCTTTATGTGCAAAGAACCTCCTCAATCATCTATTGAAAGTTCTTGTCTAACACTATCTAAATTAGCCTGCTCCCAATTTAGGACTTTAACTTGTGAACTAATCCTATCCTTTTCCACAACTATTTAAAAACAAATAAAATTATGGTAACAGGCTCCAAAGTGCTTCCCCACTATCACTTCAGTGACTTGCCCTGCCTCACTTCCCAAGAGGAGATTGAGCTTAGCCTCTTCCTTCGTGGAGCCATATTGATCAATAGATTTGCCCCGAGCACAATTAAATTCCTCACCATCAAAGTCCTTAATACTATGGCAGTCCCAATCAAAATTTGAATGTTAAAATCCCCTACTATCAAAACATTATTATTCTTACAGCTTTCTGCAATCTCCCTACATATCACTATTTTTCTTCCAGCTAACTATTGGCGAGGAGTTGGCTGGGGTCTATTTGTTGCTTTTGATCTGCTGGAGCTCCTGTTACCTGAGAATTTTGGAGAAGCACAGTAAGTGACTTCTGCATCGAGCTCTTTTGGAGCACTGCTTTGCAGGACATTACCTCTAGCATTTAACAGCCCTCAGACACGATATAATTAATAGTACCAGAATAAAAATATTGGGTCTTTTGTATTTTTCAGGGAGAACATAATCATGTTGGAAAACATACCAGAAATCAATACTTAATGATTGGAAAGTGAATTTTATAATATTGGAGCAAATGGATATTTACCACTACAGATTGTAAGGTTTGCACATGTCCGATTTTCCACCAGATGCTCTCCGCATAGGTTCTCAGTTACAGGCTGTCCCGAATCCAATGCCACACATACTCGGTACCGTTCTTCACTCACTAAGTACTGGTCCACAGCAGAGAGCAGGGTGAGGTTTAGAGTGTTGAGCTGGTGTTTGTGTAAAGCAGTGACTGAGGATTCATTCAGGACTGTCCGAGGGATGCAGGAGAAGCAACCTGTCCAGTGTGACCACTCACTAAGCTCAGCTTGACCTGAATAATGACAGCAAGATGAACAATGATTAACAAGGGGCAGTCCTATTCACTGAGTGCTCAGAAGCATCCAACCTCACTGCCTGACCACTTATTCACTAAGCACTCACACAGCTTCTCAGTCATTCACTCGAATTCTCCTTGCAGTCCTCATTCCTTACCTCACTCATTGGCCACCTGCCCAGTCCAGTTCTCACACTAATCGTTCACTCAATGACCACGTCACAATCTCAGTCACACACTATTTGCCTAATGGCCTCTCTCACTGATCATTCAATCCCTGACACCTTCCCAATCTTAGCTTGATTCACATCATTCATTCCTACACTGACCATTCACTTAAGCACATCCTCACTTACTGCTCCAAGGAACAAGAAACCTTTTGTTGGAATAAAGCCAGGGTTTTCTGTCAGATTTCCAGAACCTGCCATTTTCTTCATCTTGAGAGAGGAGATAAAATTGCTGGGGCCTTGACAAAGCTTTTTGCATCTCATTAGCAACAGCTGGTGTCCTGGAGAGTAGCAAATGTTCTTCCACTGCTCAGTTATAACCGAAATTATACATATAATCTTCAAATGAGATCTTCAAATGAGAACCCATCCATATATAGTCTCATTCAATGACCAGTTGTCCAATCATTGATCTCACTGACACTCTCACAGCTCAATCACAACATTCACTCACTGACCATTCAGCCATTCACTCAATCATCACTCAGTTTCTCATTTAGACCACTGGCTCATCGAGTCTGCTCCACCATTCAATCATGACTGATCCCTTCTATTTCCCTCTTCAGCCCCACTCCCAGCCTTCTCCTCATAAGGTCTTCTGGTCTAACTTCTCATTGACTTCTCAGTGCTCACCCAGTCCATTTTACTGACTGGTCATTCACTCCTGCTGACCACTCGCTTACAGACCTCGCAAACACCACTCAGCCCCATTGACCACTTACTGACTCAACACTGAGGTCATCCTCTCACTAAGTTTATTCATTCTTTCAGTCAGCACTCTCCCTCAATGGCCCCTTCCTGACCACCCACTCACCTCTCTCAGACCACCCACTCACCTCTCTCAGACCACCCACTCACCTCTCTCAGACCACCCACTCACCTCTCTCAGACCACTCACTCACCTCTCTCAGACCACCCACTCACCTCTCTCAGACCACTCACTCACCTCTCTCAGACCACTCACTCACCTCTCTCAGACCACCCACTCACCTCTCTCAGACCACCCACTCACCTCTCTCAGACCACCCACTCACCTCTCTCAGACCACTCACTCACCTCTCTCAGACCACTCACTCACCTCTCTCAGACCACTCACTCACCTCTCTCAGACCACCCACTCACCTCTCTCAGACCACCCACTCACCTCTCTCAGACCACCCACTCACTCACCTCTCTCAGACCACCCACTCACCTCTCTGACCACCCACTCAACTCTCTGACCACCCACTCACCTCTCTCAGACCACTCACTCACCTCTCTCAGACCACCCACTCACCTCTCTGACCACTCACTCACCTCTCTCAGACCACCCACTCACCTCTCTCAGACCACTCACTCACCTCTCTCAGACCACTCACTCACCTCTCTCAGACCACCCACTCACCTCTCTGACCACTCACTCACCTCTCTCAGACCACTCACTCACCTCTCTCAGACCACCCACTCACCTCTCTCTGACCACTCACTCACCTCTCTGACCACTCACTCACCTCTCTCAGACCACCCACTCACCTCTCTCAGACCACCCACTCACCTCTCTCAGACCACTCACTCACCTCTCTCAGACCACTCACTCACCTCTCTGACCACCCACTCACCTCTCTCAGACCACTCACTCACCTCTCTGACCACCCACTCACCTCTCTCAGACCACCCACTCACCTCTCTCAGACCACTCACTCACCTCTCTGACCACCCACTCACCTCTCTCAGACCACTCACTCACCTCTCTCAGACCACCCACTCACCTCTCTCAGACCACTCACTCACCTCTCTCAGACCACCCACTCACCTCTCTCAGACCACTCACTCACCTCTCTCAGACCACCCACTCACCTCTCTCTGACCACCCACTCACCTCTCTCAGACCACTCACTCACCTCTCTCAGACCACCCACTCACCTCTCTCAGACCACTCACTCACCTCTCTCAGACCACTCACTCACCTCTCTCAGACCACCCACTCACCTCTCTCAGACCACCCACTCACCTCTCTCAGACCACTCACTCACCTCTCTCAGACCACTCACTCACCTCTCTCAGACCACCCACTCACCTCTCTCAGACCACCCACTCACCTCTCTCAGACCACTCACTCACCTCTCTCAGACCACTCACTCACCTCTCTCAGACCACCCACTCACCTCTCTCAGACCACTCACTCACTCGCAGGTCATGTGCTGAATCTGAGCGGCAAGGCTGGCTGTTGTGGGGTGGAGTCTGGGACCTTACCTTTGCAGCTGTGATTGGTGCATTGGATCAAACCGTTTGTGCAGACACTGTGGGAAATGAACAATTTCAGTTCTGACCCCATGATTAATCAACATTCCATCTATTGATGAACAATCAAAATCTACAGAGATGCATATTTATTCTCATTAACATTTAAACTACATCAAGTCCTGAACTAGATTAAACTGTGAGCAGCAGCAGTTCAAGTCGGCTCTAAGTTTATTGTCATGGTAATACCATGACTGTTAGCTTTTGACAGCAGCAGCACAGCACGTTTACAAGGTTGACAACATGTCAACATAGACTCAGATTAACATCAATTATGCAACAAACTTCACTATTGTGAGCTGAGAAAATGAGTTTAATTGGTGAGCCCTACCAAGAATTGCAGCCAATTCGAAAGCTAGCACCAGGTTTCACACGTGTGGGCAGTGGGGCTTTATTCCTGTCTGATTGCTGAAGGTGAATACACTCGCACTCAGAGGACGCAACGCATTTGCCATCTTGTTCCCAGAGACCCTGAGGGAGAAAAAAAGCAAAATGACCTAAAGCTGCGAGTCTGTACCAGGTTGTAAAGGGGATACAGAGAAGCTGGATCAATGATGAGAACATTGCATTTTCCCACTCAATGATATATCTGCCAAGTTGTTTGCTGTGGTGCACTAGTCAGAGCAACGCCTTTATTGATAAAAGATTAGGTAATATTTATATTCAAAGAGATCAAGGTGTCCTTAAACATAAGTTTTTAATACAGTGATTAGAAAGTACTGATGTACAAGAGACTTCAGCTGCTGGAATCTAGAGCAATAGAATCATAGAGCAATACAGCTCTGAAACAGGCCATTCAGCCCATCTAGTCCATGCCAAAATGTTATTCTGCCTAGTTCCATTGACCTGCACCCAGTCCTTAGCCTTCCCGCCCCTTTCAGGCTTGCAGCAATCCAAACTTCTCTTAGATGTTGCAATTGAACCCACATCTATTACTTTTATAGTCTTGCTGATGTTAAGGGCTAGCTTGTTGTTCTTCCCTATGAGACAAGGTTTGTGACATCTTTCTTATAGTCCATTTCATCACTGTTGTTTATTCGGCCAGTAACAATGGAACCATCAGCTCATTGACGAGTTGGTGCTGTACTTGTTCACACAGTCACAGGGGACTGAGCACACAACCCTGGGGAGCACTAGTACTGACGGATGGGGAAAGGTGACGTCCTCTTTTTCCAACAGACATCACCCGCTGGACAACTGAGACAGAGGCTGGAGTTGGGGAAGGGTGGTCTGCCCAGTCCCAGAAGTGATGGCTCATCAGGCCTGGCTGACCTGCAGTTGGTCAGGAGTAAGTAGGGCTCAGCTCACAGCACTGAGGGGTAGATAGGAAGGAAGGATATCATTGGTTACTTTAAAGGTTCTATAGTAAAGACAAATTGTCATTGTCAGAGGTTTGTCATTTATTAAATCCCTGAAGGCAATTTTTACACAACTAGTGGTAATTCAGTGCTTGGCCAATGTCAATGTGGCTGGGAGAGAGGGATACAACAAATCCAATAATCCTTGTGCATGATGCACACTGGGAACAAAACTCAGGGTGCATTCTGGTCACACACGGTACTCAGCAGCAGTTCAGATGGTACTTCATTGCTATGCATTAGTTCTAGGGCCCAATCCCCCAATCAATGTCTGATTGCTTTCTCATCTCAATAATTCTTGAAATAGGCAAAGAAAAGAAAGGAAAAAACAATGGGAAGAGAAGTACGATGGCACATTGTTTGCTGATATCAACCTACCTCTGGACAGTAACATCCTGCGATACACTTTGTCCCAGTGACATCACATTCCTGTTTCTGGCCCAGGTCAGAGCAGTGGCCACCACAGCCTGACCCACACATTCGGTGTTCAAATGGACTTTCGCACTCAGCGTCTGTGAAAAGAAACTGCGTCAAAAACAGAGAAAAAACTGGGAATTGCTGAATGGAAACAGGAAGATGGATGAGATCGAGAGAAGAGGGGGATGAGGAAGAGAGGGAGGGACAGGGGAAGGAAGCAAGAGAAAAAGGGAGATACAGAGATTGACCTGTGAGGATGGCAAGTCTGGTGGTGGGTGAGGAAGAAAACAACTGGGTGTAGTAAAGGGTATGAATAGTAATTGTCATATTAAAACTGTCCCCTCTTAATATCAGTTCATATCAAAAGACTTCAAGATAAATTTAGATGATGTTTTTCTCTAGAAGGAACTGGTTTATTTACATGAAGTTATACAGAACAGAAACAGGCCCTTCTTCCATACTGATCTGGACTTCACCCATTTGCTACGTTTTGCTTCTAAATCTTTCCTATCCTTGTACTTGATCAAATGTTTTTAAAATGCTGTTATTGTACCTGCCTCAAACACTTCCTCTAGCAGCTTATTCCATGTACTGTCCACCCTCTGAGTAACAAAGTTGTGCCTCAGGTTATTTTTAAATTTTTCCCCTCTCATGTTAAATCTATGTTCTCTTGTTTTTGATTTGCTCTTCCTGGGAAAACTACTGTGTACATTTACCCTATTCATGCCCCTCCTGAGTCCATAGAGCACTATAAGGTCTCCTAGGATCCAATAAACACAAGTCCCATCCTATCTAGACTCTTCCTATAATCCAGTCCCTCAGTCCTGGCAATATCTTCTTAGCACCCTTTCCAGCTTAATGATATTTATTGTACAACAGAGTAACCAAAACTGTACACACTACTCTAGCTGTGGCTTCTCCAATGTCTTGTATAACTGCAACATGACATCCTAACTGTCTGTTGAAGGACAGTGTGTCAAATGGATTCTTCGCCACCCTGTCTACCTGTGATGCTACTTTTAGGGAGCCATATATTTGTATTCCTAGTTCCCTCTGTTCTACAACACTCTCCAGTTCCCAACTGTTTACTGAGAAAGTTCCACCTTGATTTGATTTTCCAAAACGCAACACTTCACTTTTATTTGAATGAACACCCCTCATACCAAAGAGCGTTTGATTCGGGCGGCTCGGAAAAAGGGTATGATCAGCTTTCAAGAGTTTAAATTTCGCATTCTGGAAGATTATAGCCCTGAAGCCTTAAGGGCAAGAATGGCTTTTAGATCGGTTATGTCGAAATTTCACCAGAAAGGCTGCAAGCAAGCATTGTTATTTCCAGCATACTTGAGAGTCACTCTTGATGACGGAACTTTTCGGCTGTTTAAATCTCCAGCGGATGCTCAAAGTTTTCTGGAACAATGACATTCTATCGGGTTGACTAATGTAATTTAGTCTATAGATTTGGATCTGTCACAGAATGATGTTTGGTTTTTTTTGGGTATGGCTTACATGTATTTTTTATATACGGTTAAAGCTCTTTTTGACTTTATTATTTTTCCATATTATTAATCTATTAGCGTTGAAAATAACTTATTAGGGTTTTTTTTTCCTTTTTGTTTTTCTTTTTAAGCTGATATACGCTTTTTTATATTCTTAACATTTAAATGTTAAGATTTTTAAAAAAAATAAAATGTCGTTTCTTCTTCCCGACAGACTTTAGTGCTTGGAACGTCATATCCGTTTTGACATGTTTGAAAGTTTTAAACTTTCATTTAAAATACCAATCCAGTATTAGTCATTTATGGGTTTTATCGTTTTAATTCTTTTTTAACCCTTTTGTTTATACACATTTATAATACTAATTTTATATTTTAACTTTTGTTACACCAACCCTCTCTTATAATGTGGGTTGTTTGTATTTTTTTTAAACTTTGTTGTGTCTGAGTTGCCGTCTTGAGACACGGGGGTAATTTTAGTGTTAGATTGCCTGCTTGCCTCTTTTTGGCTTTTTTCCTGGGGTTTTGAGGGTGGAGGGAGGGGGATTTTTCTTTTTTCTTTTCTTTTTGCTTGCTTTCTGCTTAGTTTTATTTCATGGGCTTATATGAAACTACAAAAATGGTCGCAGTGCCGTGACTTCCGGTTTCTCCTTGAACTTACTTCCTTCTTCCGGGTTCATGAGTTCACTTTTTTTTCAAACTTATGTGTTAACTGTAATAAATATTGTCAATATAGATAGGACTATTAACTTTGTTTCTTGGAATACTAATGGTTTAAATCATCCGATCAAACGGAAAAAAACATTCAAAGTATTCCATAGAATGAATGCCAATGTTATTTTTGTACAAGAGACTCATGTAAGGAAGGTGGATAGTCAACGGTTGTTTAGGTTTTGGAAGGGCCAACAGTATCACTCAAATTCACAAGCCAAAGTAAGAGGTGTTTCCATTTTTATAGATTCATCAACTTCTTTTATACATCATGAAATAATTTCAGATCCGCAAGGTAGATTTTTGCTTATTACTGGTCTACTTTTTAATCAAAAAGTTGTTTTAGTTAATGTTTATGCTCCAAATACTGATTGTCCTGAATTTTTTAAATGTTTATTTACATCCTTTCCTAATTTGAATCAATATAGATTGATAATGGGTGGGGATTTTAACTGTTGTTTAAACCCTTTGATGGATAGATCCAAGCCCACCCAAACTCTTCCGAATAAATCGGCTTCTCTCATTAACTCTTTTATGATTGATTCAGCTATTTGTGAAATTTGGTGTTTTTTACACCCTAATGACAAAGAGTTTTCATACTTTTCCCATGTTTATCATAACTACTCAAGAATTGATTACTTTTTTATTGATCACCATTTACTTACAGATGTTATGGATTGTAAATATGACTCTATTACCATATCTGATCATCCACCTTTGAAGTTATCTATTAAGATGACGGATTCATATATTAATGCTAAAGGTTGGAGGTTCAATCCTGTTTCATTGCAGGATTCTGACTTTGTTAAGTTTATTAAACAGCAAATTGATTTGTTTTTCTCAACAAATTCTACAGCAGAGATCTCTAGTGGAACTTTATGGGATACTTTTAAGGCATATATTCGTGGACAGATTATTTCATATTCTGATGGAGTTAGGAAACGAACTAATTCTAAAATATTAACACTAGTTGATAAAATCAAAGCAATTGACAAGATTTATTCAATGACCCCTAGCAAAGAACTTTATAAAGGAAGAGTGGAACTTCAAATGGAGCATAGCTTATTATTATCCTCCTCGATTGAAAGTCAGTTAATTAAATCAAAAGCCCAATTCTATATATATGGAGATAAGTCTGGTAAATTACTAGCTAACCAATTGAAAATTGTTTCGGATAAACGACAGATTACTAGGATTCGTAAACAAGATGGTACTTTGACGATCGATCACAAAGAGATAAATAAAGCCTTTCAAGATTTTTATAATTCCTTATATCAATCAGAATGTACTAAGGACTCTTCTATAATAAATGAATTTTTAAGGAAATTGAATATTCCAAAAGTAACTGTTGAGGATAGTGTATTTTTGGATACACCTATTACGGAGTCTGAAATAGAAAAGGCTATTTTTTCAATGAATTCGGGTAAAGCTTCTGGTCCAGATGGTTTCTCTACAGAATTTTTTAAATCTTTTTCTTCCATACTTTCTCCTTGGCTTTGTAAAATTTTTAAAGATGCATTAAGTATAGGCAAATTACCACAATCTTTTTATGAAGCTTCTATTTCTTTAATTCTTAAAAAAGATAAAGACCCTACTGAATGTGCATCCTATCGGCCTATATCCTTGTTGAATACGGATTTTAAGATTTTTAGTAAAATTTTGGCTATTAGATGAGAAAATATATTACCTCGAATTATTTCTGAAGATCAGACTGGATTTATTAAAAATCGCTATTCATCTTTTAACATTAGAAAATTAATTAATATTATTTATACCTCTTCATCTAAAATACCAGAATGTGTCATTTCTTTAGATGCCGAAAAAGCATTTGATAGAGTCGAATGGCCATATTTATTTAATACAATGCAACATTTTAATTTTAGTTCAAAATTTATATCATGGATTAAATTAATATACCATAAACCCTTAGCTTCGGTTTTTACCAATAATCAAAGATCCCCTTTTTTTCAGCTATTTCGTGGTACAAGGCAAGGTTGTCCTTTAAGTCCTCTACTATTTGACATTGCTTTAGAACCCTTGGCTATAGCTATTCATGAATCACCCAATATTCTTGGTATTACCCGTGGGGAGATGACGTATAAGGTATCATTATATGCGGATGATTTGTTATTATATATATCTGACCCTGAAAGATCTATTCCTGCTATTTCTTCTTTGCTCGCTCAATTTAGGAACTTTTCTGGTTATAAATTGAATTTTAATAAGAGTGAACTATTTCCATTAAATATGCATGTTCCAATTTATAATCATGTACCATATAGAATTGTTACAGATTATTTTACTTATTTAGGTATTAAAATTACTAAAAAACATAAAGATTTATTTAAAATTAATTTTCTACCTTTAATTGACCAAATTAAGCAACTTGCTATTAGGTGGTCTCCACTATCTTTGTCATTGGTAGGCAGAGTTAATGCTATTAAAATGATGATACTACCTAAATTTTTATATTTATTTCAAGCATTACCAATTTTTATTCCGAAATCTTTTTTTGATATGGTTGACTCTAAAATATCTTATTTGTGGCAGAACAAAAATCCTAGACTAGGCAAAAAATATTTACAGAAGCCTAAGAAGGAGGGCGGCTTGGCTCTACCAAACTTAAGATTTTACTATTGGGCAGTTAATATATGGTATTTAATATTCTGGACACAAGAATCGACTACAGCTGCTTGCCCACAATGGGTAAATTTGGAATGTAAATCTGTGCAAGATTTTTCACTGATTTCAATCTTAGGATCTTCACTTCCTTTTTCGTTATTCAAAATGAATAAACAGATACCGGTAACTAATCCCATAGTCAAGTATACATTACGAATTTGGTTTCAATTTCGTAAATTTTTTGGCTTGAATAAGTTTATGCTGTCATGTCCTATAATATCTAACTACTTCTTTCGGCCTTCATCTATAGATCAAGCTTTTCTTTTATGGAAAACAAAAAGTATAACATGTTTTCGTGATCTGTTTTTGGATGATAACATTATGTCCTTTGAACAGCTATCTAATAAATATAATTTACCTAAAACCCATTTTTTTTTTAGATATTTGCAAGTCAGAAATTTTTTGTATAATGAATTAAAGTCTTTTTCGAAAGAATGTCCATTGGACATTACAGAAAGAAATTTTAGCCCTCAATCCTTGTCAAAAGGATTTAGTAGCTATCATTTATAATATGATTATGAGTGTACAGCCAGATGTATCAGAAAAAATTAAGGAATGGCAAGAAGAATTGCATTGTCCTATATCTACTGAGCAATGGGAAAAAATTTTATCATTGGTAAATTCGTCCTCTATTTGTGCTAAACATGCCCTAATACAATTTAAGGTTGTACATAGAGCTCACATGTCTAAAGATAAACTTGCTCGATTTTATTCTTATGTTAATTCAACCTGTGACAGATGTCATTCTGATGTTGCTTCATTGACTCATATGTTCTGGTCTTGTCCTTGTTTACAAAATTATTGGAAAGATATTTTTAATATTATTTCAAGAGTTTTAATTATCAATTTCCAACCGCATCCTTTTACTGCAATTTTCGGTTTACCAATGATAGATAATAATCGTCTATCCGCTTCATCTCAACGAATGATTGCATTTGTTACATTAATGGCTAGAAGATCTATTTTACTGAATTGGAAAGAAATTAACCCTCCAACTGTATTTCAGTGGTTTTCTCAAACCATTTCTTGTTTGAGTTTAGAAGAAATTAGAAGTGTGGTTTTTGATTCTTCAGTTAAATTTGAGGAAACTTGGAGACCATTTATTCAACATTTTCATATGAGTTAAATGGTCTGATCCTAAACCTTACTGTTATTATCCTTAATTATTTGGATGGAGGTTCGGAGTTATCGGCACTACTGTATGTATTTAACATTATGCAATTGCCCATGTTAGTTAGTTTTTTTTAAAAGTTTTCTTTTAGTTTTTCTTTTGGGGTTTTTTTTCTTCTCTTTTTTGATTCTTTTACATTAATACTATGAGTTTGGGAGGCCTTATATATTGATTATTATATATCTGATTGTCTATTTAAACTATTAATTATGTACTCTCAAATGTTTTGTATTCATATTTCACTTATGTTTTTCTTAAAATTAATAAAAAGATTTAAAAAGAAAGAAAGAATGAACACCATTTGCCATTCTTTGGCACACTTAGCCAGTTGATCAAAATCTCCATGTAATTGTTGATTGACTTAGCCATCTATGATACAACATATTTCAAAATCATCTATAAACTTACCAGCTATGCCTTGTACTTTATCATCCAAATCACTGATCCAAGTAGTGGTCGACAATGAGCCCAGCACCAATACCTTGAACTTACCACTAGTCACTGACCTCAGTTCAATAAACAACCTTCTGCTGAGTAAGTGAAGCCTCCATAGGTCAGGTGGACCATGGATATTCCGTCCTAGCTATCTAGACACGCAAACCCGGGCTGTAGAATATGGAGAGCAAGCTGTTGTCCATGTAGCAAGCTCCCCCTCTCCAGACATCTGATGAACCCAAAGGGATGGCAAAGACCGATACAGTTTGGCACCAGCAGAGTCGCAGGAGCTGCCAGTCAGCATTGAACTCAATGTAGGACTGACTTAGGGACTCCAGCTCTGGATTTTTCCCTTCAGGGTTTACTGCCAAAGCTTCCTCCCTGAGTGGGTATAATTGCAAGGTAGCATCATAGTTCCATTCTCAACCCATCACTGCCTGTTACTGACTTCCCACTAACCTCACAGTCTGCTTCACTCCAGTTCCGTTCATCTACTCATTACCACGGCAAGTGAGAAACCAGTGCCACAGTCCCCCTCCTCACCTGCACACTCCAGTTGGTGACACACTCGGGACATCTTCTCTCGCCCTCTGCAGGCTCTCCCCCCATACAAGGGCTTGTGGACGATGCGATATCGGTGTTGCACAGGAGAAGTACATGAACACATTGTCCATTCAGTCCATAAGCCCAGTTTACAGTCAACTGTAAAGAAAGAAATTCATCAGAGAATGTGAATATACACATGTGGATGGCAAGAAAATCCCAAATGGACATCCTCAGAGAGATGAAGGCTGACAGGTGAGGACATAATCCCAGAAGGATGCACAGATAGGAACATGGGCAGACAGATGTAGAGGGATATGCAGCAACATGGAAAACTGTACCAACTGTTCCAGAGACACATGCAAACAGGGAGACAAGTTTCCCACTCAGTTAGACAAATCTGACACTAAGAGATGGCCCAAGAGGTAGACACAAAGAAACAGGGAGACAGAACCTGAGGAACACACTGACAGATAGATGGGGAGACAAAGACAGTACGCAAATATACATTAGCACCAATGGCAGACGTAGAAAGGAGAAAGGAGTCATGTGTAGAGAGTGAAGGGATTAAGAGGCTGAAAGACAGAAACCTCTGGATTACTCCTGATGCCGCATGCTAGCCAGGGATTCAGGTTCTTGGATCACTGGAACCTCTACAAGAGAAGCAGGGCGTACCTTAACTGGGGAGAACCAATGTCTTGGTCGGGTGGTTCACTTTTGCTACTTGTGGAGAGGGTGGTGTAAGGAGGGGTTAAACTGGTTTGGCAGGGGGAATGGAACCAGAGCATCAGGGAGATTGAAAGGAAGGTGGATGTCATGACCTGTAAGTCTGTAAGGAAGCACAGGCAGAAGCAAGATAATACACATGTTGGGACAGACTGGTTTATTGTAATACTAGAATATTAGAGATAGGGGTGATGAACTCAGAGCATGGATCAGTACAGTACATCGAACATAGAACAGCACAGCACAGTTTGGCTCACAATGTTGTGCCAAGGTTTTAGTCTACTTCAAAATCATCCTAACCCTTCACTCCTATACAGCTGATAACCCACCATTTTTCTTTCATCCATGTGTCTATCTAATAGTCTCTAGAATGTCTCAAATGAATCAACCTTTACCACCATCCCAGCAGTACGTTCCAGTCACCAACAACTCCGTGTGAAAACTCTGCCTCTGACATCTCTCCTGTGCTTTCCTCCAATCACCTTAAAGGGATGAACTGTGCTATCAGCCGTTGCCATTCTGGGAAAAAGATGCTAGCTATTCTCTCTATGCCTCTTATCATCTCATACATCTCTGTCAAGTCACACCTCACCCTCCTTTGCTCCAAAGAGAAAAGCCCTAGCTTGCTCATCATTTCCCCATAAGACACTTGACCAAGTACCCCATAACCTCATCCTTAATAATGACTCCAACATCTTCCCTATCACTGATGTCAGGCTAACCAATCCATAATTTCCTTTCTGCTGCCTCCCTCTTTTCTTAAAGAGTGGAGTATCACTTCCAATTTTCCAGTCCTCCGGAACCATGCCAGAGTCCAATGATTCTTGAAAGATCATTACTAACGTCTCCACAATCACTACCGCTTTCAGAACCCTAGGGTGCAGTTTATCTGCTCTGGGTGACTTAAGTACATTTAGGTGCAACCGGTCACTTTTGAACAGGTCATACCTCCCCCAGAAAAGATCCCAATGATCCAAGAACCTGAAACTCTGCCCTCTGCACCAGCTTCTCAACCACACATTTATCTGCCAAATCATCCTGTTTCTACCCTCACTAGCATGTGGCACAGGTAGCAATCCAGAAATCACTACCCTGGAGGTGCTGCTTCTCAGCTTTCTGCCTAGCTCTCTAAATTCTCTCGTCAGGACCCCTTTGCTTTTCCTTCCTATGTCATTGGTACCAATATGTACCAAAACATCCAGTTGCTCCCCCTCCACTTCCAAAATGCTGTGGACACGATCCAAGATGCCCCTGACCCTGGCACCTGGGAGGCAACATACCATCCAGGTTTCCCATTCACTTCCACAGAATCTCCTGTCTGTTCCTCTGACTATTGAGTCCCCAGTCACTACTGCTCCCTTCTTCTCCCTCCTTCCCTTTTGCAGCACGGACCCATGCTCAGTGCCAGTAACCTGATCTCTATGGCACTGCCCTGGGAGGTCATCCCCCACACGATATCCAAAATGGCATATTTATTATTAAGGGGAATGGCTACAGGGGTTCTCTGCGCTAACTGTTGTTTTCCTGACAGTCACCCAGCTACCTGGCTTCTGCAACTTAGGGATGACTACTTCCTGTAACTCCATTCGATGATCTCCTCACTCTCCCATACAAGCCAAAGGTCATCCAGCTGCTGCTCCAGATCCCCAAAGTGGTCTTCAAGGAGCTGCAGCCGGATGCACTTCACACAGATGTAGTTCCCTGCGAGAGACTGGGTCTCCCAGGACTCTAATGTCCTGCATGAAGATGCGCTGCAATCTCTTACCTCACTTCCCATAGTAACCTAGGGTGTATCTCATACAGCCATGAGGACTTATCTATCCTAATGTCTTTCTAAAGCTCCAATACAGTGTCTTTCTTAACCGACATACTCTAGCACGGTAGCTTGTTCTCTACTGACTTCTCATTCATCAAGGGCCCTCTCACTGGTGCACACTGAAGCAAAGGATTCATTAAGACCATAACATTTAGGAGCAGAATTAGACCATTTGGCCCATCGAGCCTGCCCTGCCATTACATCATGGCTGATTTCATTCCCTTTCAGCCTCAATAACTTGCCTTTTCCTTGTATCCCTTCATGCCCTGACTAATCAAGAATCTGTCAACTTCTGCCTTCAGTATACTCAATGACAAGACTCCCACAGCTGCCTGTGGCAATAAGTTCCACAGACTCACCACTCTCTAGCTATAGAAATTCTTCCTCATCTCTGTTTTAAATGGACATCCCTCTATTCTAAGGCTGTGATCTCTGGTTCTAAACTCCACTCTATCTAGGCCTTCCAATTTCAATAGGTTTCACTGAGATCCCCCCCTCATTCTTCTAAACTCAAAAGCAGATAAATGCTCCTCATATGTTAACCCTTTATTTCCTCCTCTGGATCCTCTCCAATGCCAGCACATCTTATCTCAGATAAAGAGCCCAAAACTTTTCACAATGCTCCAAATGTAGTCTGACCAATAGCTTATAAAGGCTCAGCATTACATCCTTGCTTTTATCTTCTAGTCCTCTCAAAGTCAATACTAAAATTGCATTTCCCCTTTTTTACCACTGACTCAATCTTCAAGTTAGCCTTTGTGCAGTTAATCTGCACAAGGACTCCCAGGTTCCATTGCACCTCTTATTTTTAAGTTTTCTCCCCATTTAGAAAATTGTCTATGCTTTTATTCCTTCTCTCGAAGTGTATGCTTTCCTACACTATATTCCATCTGCTAATTCTTTGCCCATTCTTCCAGTCTGTCCAAGTCCTCCTGCACACTCACTGCTTCCTCATCACTACATGTCCCTCCACCTATCTTTGTATCGTCTGCAAACATGGTCACAAAACCATTAATTCTCTTACCCAATTCATTGACATATAATGTAAAAAGCGGTCACAACACTGATCCCTGTGGATCACCATTAGTCACTGGCAGCCAACCAGAAAAGGCCACCTTTATTCCCATCCTTAGTCCCCTACTGGTCAGCTAGTCTTCCATCCACACTAGAATCCTTCCTGTAATACCATGGGCTCTTATCTTGTTAAACATCTTCATGAGCAGCACCTTGGCAAAGACCTTTTAAAAATACAAATAAACAACATTCACTGACTATCCTTTGTCTATCCTGCCTGATATTTCCTCAAAGAATTTCAACAGATTTGTCAAGCAAAATTTCCCCCTTAAGGAAACCATGCTGACTTTGGCCTATTTTATCACACACCCCCAAGTACCCAGAAATCCCATCCTTTATAATAGACTCCAGCATCTTCCCAATCATTAAAGTTAGGCTAACTGGCCTATAACTTCCTTTCTTCTGCCTTCCTCCTTTCTAAAAGAGTGGAGTGACATTTGTAATTTTCCAGTCCTCAGAACCATTCCAGAATTTAGTAATTCTTGGAAGATCATTACTAATGCCTCCACAATCTCTTCAACTACCTCTTTCAGAACCCTGGAGTGTAGTCCATCTGATCCAGGTGACTAATCAATGGTACATTCAGATCTTCCAGCTTTCCAAGCACCTTCTCCTTAGTAATAGCAACTACACTCACCTCTGCCCCCTGACACTCTTGAACTTCTGGCATTCTTCTAGTATCTGCCTCAGTGAAGATACTAGAAGTTTGTCTGTCATTTCTTTGTCCTGCATTACTCTCTCTGCAGTGGTCTGATATGTACTCTCGCCTCTCTTTTACTCTTTATATACTATATCAGAAAATACTTTTGGTATCCTCTTTTATAGTGTTGGCTAGTTTATCTTCATATTTCATTTTTTTCTCTACTTATGGCTGCTTTAGTTGCCTTCTGTTGGTTTTTAAACACTCCACGCAAATTTTTGCTATATTATATGTCCTTCCTTTTGTTTTTATGCTGTCTTTTACCTTGCTTGTCAGCCATGGTTGTGTCATCTTCCCTTTAGAATAGTTCTTCATCTTTGAGATGTATCCATCCTGTGCCTACTGAATTCCTCCCAGAAATTCCAGCCATTGCTGTTCTGCTGTCATCCCTGATGTACCTCTTCAGTCAGCTTTACAAGCTTCTATCTCATACCTCTGTAATTCTCTTTTCTCCACTGTATTACTGATACATTTGACTTTAGCTTCCTCCTCTCAAACTGCAGGATGAATTCTATCACATTATGATCACTGCTTCTTACAGGTTCCTTTACCTTAAGCTCCCTAATCAAAACTGGTTCATTACACAATACCCAATCTAGAACTGCCTTGTTCTGCCACTGTTCCGGCTACTGCTGCTGTTTTCCACTCAAAGACCATCCCCTCCAATGATATGCAAAGCAGTGTACCTGTTAGAGAGAAGAATAGCTGCAATTGTTCTGTTGTTCTTAGGGGCCACCTACCTATTTGGCTGAACCTGTGGAAAGACCACCTCCCTGAAACTCCTCACTATAACCATCTCTTCCTGCTGCTCCTCAGTGAGTCCAGCTGCCGTTCTGACCAACTTACGTGGTCCGAGAGGAGGAGCAGGTGGACTCACTTGCAGCAAAAGTAACTGTCTGGAGCAGTGGACTGCTCACTGATCTCCAACATTTCACAAGAGAAGCATCCATTCCACTGATTGCCATTTCTGTCCCTCAAATTACAACTGAATTAAAAGAAAGAACAGACCCCACCTTGCCACGGCCCAGCCTCCTCACCTGTCACATGCTCAAATTAACCAGTAAACAAAGGAACAGGAGCCTTTCTGATTATTATGGGGTATGAGAAGTATCCCACAACAAAAAGAAAATAAACACTTGTCAACATTGTCCATATCTTGAGAAATGTGACCACTGGGAGAACTTAGCAAGTTAGGCAATGTCTACGTTGATGTTTTGGGCCAGGATGGTTCATCAGGAGGTGAGCCCCCGATCGAGGCTGCAGATTCAGAGTTTACACTGACCTGGACACGGCTGGCTGTAACAGGGCTCCAGTTCCTGTCGATCTTCTCCTGATTCCGAGCACCTCCTGCTTCTATAGGCTGGCCCACAGGTGAGGGAACATGCACTCCATGCTGACCAGTGGCAGCTTCCATCACCTTACACCAACAGAACAGACTGCAGTTATTCTCTGATTCCTCAGTCCCTCTCACTGCTTTCCCCTAACCCAGCACACTGCCTGGGTTTCCATTTTGCATTTTTATGAATCATGTCATGTTCACAAAAGGAGGACAGATCCACTCTTGCTAACTACCCTATTAGACTATCCTCAGTCATCACAGTGATGCAACCATTGTTAACTGTGCTATTAACAAGCACACCTCAACACTAATAAAATTACATAGACCGAGTTTGCATTTTTCCTGGAGCCATCAGCCTCTTCTCGCTGCAACTATCATTGTTATATTTTAAACACTCCTAAGCGTGTTTGTGCTTTTTATATAATCACCCACAAACGTGATTGTTCAGTAATTTTTGCAGTGGTTACAGTTGCCTCTACTTTGCTGGAAACTTCTTGGTTACAGCGAAGGGTGTTACATTACTTGAATCTGTTGGAATTTCAATGGAATTTACAGCGTTGTCCTTGCTCTTTCTCGTTCTCTCCCCTCATGCTTCTTCTCCCTTTGTCATATTTATTCTTGTAATACTTAACACAACAAGCAGCAAGTTCTATGCCTCTTTCTTAACTTCTGAAGAACCTTTAGATTGCAAAAGCTTCCGGATCCAGTGTGTTAAACTAACTGGCCCTTGATGTCAAGGCAGTATTTGACTGAACGTGACATCAGTGTACCCTGGTAAAACAAAAGAAAATGGGCATCCAAGGAAAAGTACAGGACAAAATAAATTGTTGGAAGAACTCAGCGAGTTAATCAGCTTCAGTGGTTGGGAAGGGAACTACCTGCATCAGAAGGTACTGTATCATACCTTGCCAAAGAAGATAGTGACTGGCAGAAGCCAATGATCAGTCCCAGCCCTAGAACATCACTGCAGGATCCTGATGAAGGGTTTCAATCCCACATGTCGACATTCCTTTCCTCCCACAGATGCTGCTCAAACCACTGAGTTCATCCATGGGTCACTTGTTGATTCAGATTGCAGCATCTGCAGTCTCTGGTACCATCACTGCAGGACTTCCTCAGAGCAATGCCCGAGCCCCATCCACCTTCAGCTACTTCATCAGTGACCTTCCTTCCAGCATGGTTAGAAGTGAACTGTGCACTGATGCTCGCAATGCCACTTGGAACTCTCCAGTGAATGAAGCAGCTCATATCTACATGTAGTAAGGTCTAAACAAGTCAGTCATGGTGCTGATAAATGACAAGTAATGTTCTTAGCACACAACTAAAAGACAATGATCACCTTTCACAGCAGTATTCAACAGACTATAATTGGCCAGTCCCCTACTATAACAGGAGTATCAATTATGCCAGCATCCAACTCCCACAACAATAAGAGAAAGCTAGAAGCTGGGTACTCTGTGTTGAGTGACTCACCTCCTTATTCCTTAGTATACCTTCCACCACAAACAAGGCACAAATCAGAAGTCTAATGAAATCTTCTCCAATGGCCTGTAGGATTACTGCCCAAAAATATCATAGCTCAGTGCCATATAGATCTGAGTAACCAGCTCAACTGGCACACCAGGGTAACCCTGAATGTTCCTTCACTCCATCACGAGTACACAGTGGCTGCAGAGTGCACTGTCTACAAAATGCACTGCAGTTACTCAGCCAGGTTACTCTGACATCAGGGAAAACTGGTTAATTGAATACATAAAACACAAGATTCTGTAGATATGGAATCTTGAGCAACAGATACAAAATTCTAGAGGAACTCAAGAAGTCAGGCAGCATCTATGAAGGGGAACAAGCAGTTGACATTTGTGGGCCAAGACCTTCCAATTAGGACTACTTGGATACAAAACTGGTTTGATGGTAGGAAGCAGAGGCAATAGTGGAAGGATATTTTTCAGACCAGAGGCCCAAGACTAATGATGTTCCCCAGGGCTCTGCTGGGCCCATTGCCATTTGTCATCTACATCATTGATTTTAATGAGAATATACAAGGCATGGTTAGTAAGTTTGCCTAAAATAGGTGGTATCATTGGCAGTGAAGATAGTTATCAGGATTTGCAGAGCGATTTTGATCAGCTGTGTAAGTGTGCATAGATATAGCAAATAGAGTTTAATTCAGATATGCATGTTATTGCATCTTGGGAAAAGAAATCAGTATCAGGTTTAATATCATGGGCATGAAACTTGTCATCTTCGCAGCAGCACAATGCAAAATAACAGAGAAAAAGCTGTTAATTACAGCATATAAATCAAATAGTTAAATTAAATAAGTAGTGCAAATATAGAAATTTCAAAAAGTAGTGAGGTAGCATTCATGGGTTCAATTTCATTCAGAAATCAGATGGCAGAGGGGAAGAAGCTGTTCCTGAGTTGCTGAGTGTGAACCTTCAGGGCTTCTGTACCTCCTTCCTTCCTGATTGTAACAATGAGAAGGGGGCATGGCCTCAGTGATGGGGGTCCTTAATGATGGACGCCAATTTTTTGAGATGTTTTGAATATTTCGGAGGCTAGTGCTCATGATGGAGCTGATGAAATTTACAACACTCTGAAGCTTAGTTCGATCCTGTGCAGTAGCAAACCGCAACCCCCCCCCCCCCCCATACCAGATGGTGAAACAACCTGTTAGAATGCTCCCGACGGTGCATCTGTAGAAATTTGAGTGTTTTTGGTGACACACCAAATCTTCTCAAACTCCTAATGAAATATAGTCACTGTCATGCTCTTTGTGTAGCTGCATCAATGTGTTGGGTCCAGGTTAGATCCTCTGGGAAATTGACTTCCAAGGAACAGTAAGGTCTGGGTAGTGTTGTAGAACAGGGGCACCTGGGAGTACATGGGCTCCCTGAAAGTGGTGTCACAGGTAGACAGGGTGATGAGAAGTCTTACAGCACACTAGTCATCAGTCAGAGCACTGAGTGTAAACATTGGGATGTTATGTTGCAGTTGGATAAGCTGTTTGTGAGGCAATATTTGGAATGTTCTCTTCTGTTTTGGTTACTCAGCTATCAGAAAGATACTATTAAACTGGGAAGTGTGCAGAGGAGAACCAGGAGGATGTTCTGCTGAACTGCCCAAAATGTTGACTGTACTCTTTTCCATAGATGCTGCCTGGTCTGCTGAGTTCCTCCAGCATTTTGTGTGTGTTACCATGAGGGTGTTGCTGGGACTCAAGAGGTTGACCGGCTTGAAACTTCTTTTTCATTAGAAGGTAGATAAATGAGAAGTGATCTTTTAGAAGTCTGTAAATTTATGAGGTGCATAATGTGCATGGTCATTTTCCAGGGTTGGGGAATCAGAACCGGAGAGCAGAGGGTGAGAGGGGAGACAATTAGAACTATAGAAACATACAGAATGAAACAGACCCTTTAGTCCAACTCTCCCATGCTGATTGTGTTGCCCAGTGAGCTAGTCTCAGCTGCCTGCTCTTGGCCCACAGCCCTCGAAACCTCTGCTCTCCATGTACTTGTCTAGATTACTTTTAAATGTTGCCGATGTGCCCACCTCAACTGCTGTTTCTGGCAGCTCATTCCACATGTACACCACTTCTGCATGAAGAAACTTGCCCCTGATGTCCCTCTGGCCTCTGATTTTAAACCTATACCCACTTGGTTTTAGTATGCCCCCCCCCCCCAGGAAAAAGACTATTTGTTTTTCTCATGTAGCAAATCTCTTCTGCCACGGTCCACCCTCCATCTCGATGGCACTACACGTTTCAAAATGCCTCTTACTGGTCTGGAAGGCCTTTCTGCATTCCTCATGGCTCCTTGGCCTTCGAGTGCAGGAGAGGCCAACCTTGAGGTTATAGATTGAGTGGCATTCGTCTTTGTAAGCTGCTGATATTCCAAATTGCATCCTGGTAATGTTACAGTACCATGGAACAACCCTATCTCTACCCAGTGCTTTGTAAAGAGCAGGAAAGTGCACACCTTTCCTTAGCTGCCAACCTTGCTAAAATATAAAATCCCCAGGATATCATCTTCACAACATTCCTGTATTACAGTTAGTAGATGATTTCTCTTTGTCCCATCAACTAATGTGTTATGAACGCTGTACACATTCAGACAAAGACCCTTATATTTGTTTTCTTACCATTTCTTCTCTGTTCTGACTAACTGGTTGCACCTATACATTTGCAGACTCTGTCCCTTCCTGTCAATCTCTGGATTCTACTACCCACATCATTATACTGCATTGTTGTCTGTTCTTCCCTTTAATTTTACCTTCACCTGGTCCCTGCCCCTGAAAATATTGTTTAAAACCTTATAAACAACCATAATAGTCAAAATAACACTGTTGCCAGCTTCCTTCAGGTGAAGCCTAACAGAACAGAACCAGGGCATGTACCTCATGAAGAAAACCCATTTCTTCCACACCTATATTTGAACTAGTGAGCTCCCTGATCTTATGCCAATACATGCTCATGTGTACTTGACTCAGGTAGTAATCCAGAGATTATTGCATTAGTGATTCTGCTTTTCTAATTTGGGCCTTAACCGCTCACACTCACTCGACAACCCTTGCCAATTTTTATCTGTGCAGCATTTTATCTGGATGCATAACATCTTGGTAGAGCAACTGACTGCAAGAAACTTCAGAGAAATTGTGGATGCAGCTCAGCACATCACAGAAGCCTGCTGTAGACTCTGTGAACTCTGTCTATACATCCCACTGCCTCAGTAAAGCAGCCAGAGTAATCCACCCATCTACCCGGAATATTTTCTCTTCTCAGTTCTCCCATTGGGTAGAAGAACACCTGAAAGCACGTTCCACCAGGTTTAAGGACAGTTTCTATCCACTGCTATTAGTCTCTTACTGTTAATGGACCTCTTGTATGATCGACAGGCAAATCCATATGGACTTTAATATGGATAAATGTGAGGTGATAAATTTCCGAAGGATAAACAAACCCATAACATACAAAATGAATGGTAACTTCTCCACTTCTCTATTCAATGTCCGGACCAATGAAGCCAGTATCCCACACATCTTCCTAATCACATTATCTACCTATGCTGCCACCTTCAAGAATTTGTGGACTTGAACTTCCATGTACCCCATACACTCCAAGATGCTACTACAAATTGCAAAAGAAAACCTCCATCTCCTATTGCCAATTTTGGACCTAGTTTGTCAATTTGCCCTGGATCTCATGGGCCCTAACCTTTTAAACCAGTCTCCTACATGGAATATTGACGTGACTAAAGTCCATGCAGCTCACATCAACTGCCCTGCCTCCAACAATGCACTTTGTAATCTCTTCAAAAAAATTCACTCAAACTGGTCAAACAGGATTTTTCCTTAGAAAAGTCAGGTTGGTTGTCATGGATTCATCCCTACCTTTCAATTTGACCATCAATCCTCTCCTGAGTTTTTTTTCCAGCATCTTTCCTTCCATTGATGATAGCCTCCCCTATCGTTAGTTCCCTATATCTGATACGTGCTTCGTTAATTTTTTTAATCTAACCCTTCAGTATCACTTGATACCCAGGGTTCCCTACACCTGTTATACCTGGCTTTTATCCTTACGGAAAAATGTTGGCCTTGAAGTCTTGTTATTTCTTTTATCTTCCCCAAGCATCACTCAATTTGTCTCTCAATTCTTCATTCTGACCCTGCCTCACACATTCCTTCCTTCTCCCTCCCTCCTCTCATTCCGAATGTCTCCATTCTCCAGTTCTGACCACAATGCTGTGAGCTTAGCCCCTGCTCTACTCACTGTACACTTGTGACTAGGAGGCTAAGCACCGCTCCAATACCGTGATGGCACCACTGCCACTGGCCCAATCAAAGGAGGTGACGAATCAGAAGGAGACTGAAAATCTGGCTAAGTGGTGCAACAATAACAACTTCTCACTCAATGTCAACAAGACCAAGGAGTGGTTATCGACCAGGAAGAGGAAACCGGAGGTCCAGGAGCCAGTTCTTATTGGGGGATCACAGGCGGAGAGGGTCAGCAACTTTAAATTCCTGTGTTCCTCTGAAACTGAATTTAACCAGGGTCCAGCACATAAGTGCCATTATGAAGAAAACACAGCAGCACCACTACTTTGAAGTTTGTGAAGTTTAGGCACATCACCTAAAACTTTTATAAACTTCTATAGATGTGTGGTGGAGAGTATATTGACTGGCTGCAGTATGGAAACACCAACATCCTTGAATGGAAAATCCTAAAAAAAAAGTTGTGGATATGGCTCAGTCCATCATGGGTAAAACCCTCCCCACCATTGAGCATATCGACACAGAGTTCTGTTGCAGGAAAGGAGCATCCATTATTAAGGACCCCCGCAGGCTAGGCCATGCTCCCTTCTCATTGCTGCCATCAAAAAGAAGGTACAGGATCCTCAGGACTCACACCACCAGGTTCAGGAACAGTTATTACCCCTCAACCATCAGCCTCTTGAAACAGAGGGGATAACTTCAAGCACCCCATCACTGAACTGTTCCCACAACCTATGGACTCACTTTCAAGAACTCTTCATCACATGTTCTCAATATGCATTACTTACTTATTATTATTATTACTTTTGTAGTTGCACATTTTGTTGTCTTTTGCATAGTGGTTGTTTGTCTGTCCTGTCGTGTGTGGTCTTTCATTGATTCTATTGTGTTTTTTGTATTTACTGCTGCATACGCCCACAATAAATGAATCTCAAGGTTGTATATGGTGACACATATGTACTTCGATAACAAATTTACTTTGAACCTTGAACCTTACCTGGACAGTCTGCACTGCTGCAATTTTTAGTTTGAATACTGAGACCTTCACAGTCTGAGCCCCCGTTCCGAGGTGGGGGGTTGATGCAAGCCCTTGTGCTTGTCTGCGACCCCCAGCCACAGGTTACTGAACAGTCAGACCATGACGACCAGGGCGTCCACCCTCCATCCACTAAAAAAGAAAGGTAAAGGCAGACAGAGTCATATTAGTCGAGCAATGAGATGATGTGACACAGCGTTTGGGTGAGGGTATTAAACCATTAACTTTCAATTAATCAAATGAAATAATGTCATTAATTGTTTTAAATGTGATGTTTCTATATTTTCATGTCCCTCATAGACTGTAATTTTATTTCTTTGTAACACGCTGTAAGGTTTCACCGCTAATGTAATGGCTTCTCTGTAATGTTCCACAGCTGCAGTAATGGTTTCTCTGTAGCAACAACGTTTGGGTTATGACTAGAGATAATGGGACATGCTAACCAATGAGCAGGATGTTGTTCTTTCTTGTGTGTCTGGGAGCTGGGAATTCGTGGTTCTTTTGCCAGGGAGAGAAGACGCGAATGGAGAGAATTGGTAGACCGCCGGACGGAGTGGGTGAAGCGAGGGTTCAAAGGTCAGCGATGATCTGAGGGGGTCGATGGTAGACGAACGGTCTATCAGTGAGCTCCAACGTTTGCGCATTAGACTGTTTCATGAGAATGAGCACTTTTTTTTTTTTTTTTGTTTTCTTTACTAACCATATAGTCAAATTAAGAATTATAAAGCTCAATTGTTTAATCACATATTGTGTACTGTTTGTTATTTCATGGTGCTGATTTGTAACAGGGGACACATCGGGCAGCATCCACCCAAATGAGATTTCTCAAGTTTGGCCAGGCCAGGGGCTATCATACCCAATATTAAGCTGCTCGCCGAAGCAAGAGTTACACCTTAATGACATCCAGCACCATGAAGTGCTTCGAGAGGCTAGGCATAGAACAGATGACCTCTAGCCTCCCATACATTCTCAAACCAATGCAATTCATCAACTGCTGAAACAGGTCCACAGCAAACCTTGCCCTACACTCACCCCTGGAGCATTTGGACAGTAAAATCACCTATGTCAGACTCCAGCTCTGTAAATACCATAATTCCAATCAAACTCCCAGACCTGGCACTCAACACTTCTCTTTGTAATTGATCCTTGACTCATGACCCAGACCACAATCAATAAGGACAGGCAGAACACCTCTACCATGATTATCCTCATCGCTGCTGCCCTGCAAGGCTGCATCCTCAGTCTCCTAGTCTAATCTCTGTACACTCATAACTCATATAGCAGATTCTGCTGCAGCTCCATCTACAAGTCTGCACATAACACCACCATCATGGGGCTTTCTTCAAATAACAATAAGCTGGAGTACAAGGAGATAGAGAGCTTAGTAACATGGTATCATGATAACAGCACCTTCCCCATGGTCAGCAAAACCAAAGAGCTTTAGGGATGGGTGCTGCAAATGCTCCTGTCTATATCAGTGATACTGAGGTCAAGAGGTTAACAGCTTCAAGTTCCTAGGAGTGAATATCACCAACAGTCTGCCCTGATCCAACTATTGATGCCATGATAAGAAAGCACACTACTGCTCCTACTTCCCCAGGAGGCTAAAGGAATTTAGCATGTCCCCTTTGACCCTGACCAGTTTTTAATAGACGCACCATAAAAAGCATCCTATCCCAATGCATTACAGCTTGGTATAGAAACTGACTAATTCCCACTCTACCTTGGTGCATGCAACAATAATAAATCAATTTACCAAGTTCTGAGTGATTATGAAAGGCTGTGAATATCAAGGGTATTCAATAGTGGCAGTTTCACAGCTGACCATGGGAGTGGGGCCTCGCTGCCCTACAGATGTAGACAAACACTCAAGTGAGACGGCTCCAATACTGCAACGTAGGGCGGAGGAGACAGTCTGGCCCAAGCTCTGGGGAAGGATCTGCCTTATCATTTACACAAACATAATTAATTATAATTACACAAAAATGTAGTAAAAGTAAATTCAACAGGAGAGTGACACAGCTATTTTCATATCACAACTCCCCGTGACCCAGGTTCAATTGCAGCCTCCAGTCCTGCGCAGGAACCTCACTCCCCAGAAACAGTCGCAGTGATAGAGAAACCCAAAGCCAAATCTCCTTGCACCACCCCTTCAGCCAGTCATCTGACCCATCTTTCTGCTCCTAGTTTGTGGCATCAGAAGCATTCCAAAGGTTACATTTTTAAAGGTACCTAGCTCCTTTATCCCTTGTCCAGACCAAGTAACTGGTACATACATGTGGGTACCTGTTATTCCCTTCCGTTTTCAGAAGACGGGAAATAGACATCAAGGGGATTTGAGCAGAAAGTGTTTTGTTTTTGTATATGCAGAGTAGATATTTGGAATTCCCTACCAGAGGGCATATCAGAGTCAGATTTAATTAAAACACTTAAAACCTCATATAAGGATACCATGTTAATGTAGGCAAATTGGATAGTGTAGATGGGTAGAAACATCATCATGGGCATGATGGGCTTTGAAGTTCTACTGTACGACTCCATTATACTTTTCATTAGGATCTCTCAGTCAACCGCAGCGAACACCCTCTCATACCTTCATCTTTTCCTTCGCTTGAGATTAACATTTTGCACGGAACTACACCACTTTAAACTCAGCGTAAAATCCAATCGTATTATGGTCACTTTCATTATGTTGCAGTTGTACAAGACATTGTACACAATACTCCAGGGGCAGTCTGAGCAGTTTTGGTAACCCTTTTACAGGAAAGGCATAATTAAACCAGGCTGAAACCACAGAGGAATGAGACCTGCTCTACCCTGTATCTTGTTAGCAAATCTGCAGTTGCTGGAGAACAAAGTTGAGGACCTGAGGGCAAGATTGCCGTAACAGAAATAAATGAGAGATTGTTGTGTTCTATGTTTAACCAAGTCATGATTTACACCCAGCACGCCAGATATAGCAATTAGACTCAAAGGCTTTTTGTTTCACAGGATGGAATGAACTGCTGATTTGGAAAAGGCAAAGGTGAAGATGTGTTTTTCATGATAAGCTCTCAGTGGTGCTCCAATGTGGCAGTTTTGTCAAACTCATGTTCCCCCAACTTTAAACATCCAATGCCTATACCAAGGGAGTTCTCGTATGTGATACTCACTGGAGTTTACCTACCGCCAGCAGCCGACTATAATCAAGCGCTTGAGAAACTGCATGATACCCTCACCAAACAAGAAACAGTACATCACAAAGCATTTCAAATCATAGTTGGGGACTCTGAAGAAATCCCTGTCCATTTACCATCAGCATATAACTTGTAGCACCAGAGGTCCCAACATGCTGTTATACAAAGATAAGGAATGCCCACCCTCAGACCCCTTTTTCGGAAATCTGATCACTTGGCTATCCTTCCCCTACCTGCATAGAGGCAGAGGCTAAAGAGCAAGGCTTCAGAGATTAGGGCAACAAAGAGGTGGTTGTAGGAGGCAGAGGAACGGTAAAGGATTGCTTTGAGTCGGTGGACTGGACTATTTTCAAGGACTCATCTGTAGGTCTGAATGAACACGCCATGGTTGTCACGGACATTGTAAATACAGTTCAAGACAAGTATGTCCCCAAAAAAATCATTCAGAATCTTCCCCAACCAGAAGCCCTGAATGGACAATGAGATCTGCAATCTGCTGAGGGCCAGATCAGAGGCATTCGAGTACCAAGAAAGTCACAAGGGGTCCAGGCACGACCTCAGGAAAGCCACCTCACAGGCGAAGTGGCAATTGCAGAGTAAACTAAAATCAACGTTGTGGCAGAGCTAAAATGCTATTGCCTCTTATAAAGTAAAATCAATGAAATAGGTGACAGCTGGGCCTTGCTTCCAGATGAGCTCAGTGCCTTCTATGCTCATTTGACTGTCAAAGCATGGAGGAACCATCATGAACTCCCATAGCTCCCAATGGTTTCAGTCTCTAAGGCCGACATGTGAGCACCCTTCAGGAGGGTGAAACCATAAAAAGCATCCAGCTCGGATGGAGCATCTAGCCAAGTACTAATGACCTGTGCTGATCAATTGGCTGGAGGGTTCACTGAGATCTTTAACTTCTCTCTTTGACATTCTGAGGTACCCACCTGCTTCAGGCAGGCTTCACTTACACCAGTGCCTAAGAACGTGATAACCTGCCTCAGTGACTATCATCCAGCAGCACTTATATCCACTGTGATTAAGTGTTTTAGGAGGTTGGTGATGAAGCAACCCCTGCCTGACAAGCAACTTGGATCTGTTCCAGTTTGCTTACTGGTGCAACAGGTCCACAGCAGATGCCATTTCATTGGCTCTTCACTCAACCTGGAACATCTGAACAGCAAAGATGTATACATCAGGATGCTCTTTATCAAATGCAGCTATTATCCCCTCAAAACCAATCAATAAGCTTCAGGACCATGGCTTCAATGTCTGCTTGTGCAAACTGATCCTTGATTTCCTCACTTGCAGACCCCAGTCAGTTCGGATTGGCAAAAACATCTCCTGCACAATTTCCAACAGCACAGTGGCACCACAAAGTTATGTGCTTAGCCTCCAGCTCTACTCACTTTTCACTTATGAATCTGTGGCTAAGCACAGCTCCAATGCCATATTCAAGTTTGCTCTCTACACCACTTTCGTAGGCCAAATCAAATGCTGTGAAGAATCAGCATATAGGAGGGAGACTGAAAAATCTGGCTGAGTGGTGCCACAACAACAGCCTCTTACTCAATCAAGAGAAAATCTGCAGATGCTGTAAATCTGAGCAACACACACAAAGTGCTGGAGGAACTCAGCAAACCAGGCAGCATCTAGGAAAAGAGCACATTCGATGTTTCAGGCTGAAACCCTTTGGCAGAACTCAATGTCAGCAAGACCAAAGAGCTGAATATTAACTTCAGGAGGAGGAAACTGCAGGTCCAGCAGCCAGGCCTCAGAGGATCAAGGAGAGGGTCAGTAACTTTACATTCCTCAGTGGTATCATTTCAGAGGACCTGTCCTGGGCAGCACCACTGCTTCCTTAGGAATTTGCAAAGATTCAGCATGACATCTGTTACTTTGACAAACACCTATAGATATGTGATGGAGAATATATTAACTGGTTGCATCACAGCCTGATATGGAAACACCAATGCCCTTCAATGGAAGATCCTAAAAAAAAGTAGTGGATATGGCCCAGTTCATCGCGGGTAAAGCCCTCCCCACCACTGAGCACACACACATGGAGCATTGTCACAGGAAAACAGGATCCATCATCAGGGTCTCCCACTACCTAGGTCATGCTCTGTTCTCACTGCTGCTATCAGGAAGAATGTATGGGAACCTCAGAACTCACACCACCAGGTTCAGGAACAGTTATCCCTCAACCATCATGTTCTTGAACCAAAGGGGATGACTTCACTCAAATTCACTTGCCCCATCACTGAAATGTTCCCATAAACTATGGATTCACTTTCAAGGACTCTTTACCTCATGTTCTCAATATTTATTGCTTATTTATTTATTATGTATTTCCTTTTGTGTGCACAGTTTGTCATTTTTTGCACACTGGTTGAACACCCGAGTTGGTGCAGTCTGTCATTGATTCTGTTATGGTTATTATTCTATTATGGATTTTTTGCATATGCCTGCAAGAAAATGAACCTCAGGGTTGTATCTGTTGACATATGTACTTTTCTAATACATTTACTTTGAACTTTGAAAAATCAAAGAACATTTACAAGAATGTTGCCAGGAATTGAGCACCTCAGTCATAGAACAGAGAGAAAACCTCATACAATTGTGTAAAACCATAATGGGTTTAGATAGGGTAATTACACTCAGTCTTTTTCCCAGGGAAAGGGAACCCAGAATGAGAGGGAATAGGTTTAAATTAGAGATGAAAGTTTTAAAAGGGACCAGAACAGCAACTACTTCATGCAGAGTGTGGTGAGTACATGGAATGAGCTTCCAGAGAAAGTGGGTGAGGCAGGTACAACATTTAAGGACATCTAGGTAAGTACATTGATAGGAAAGGTCTAGAAGGATAAGGGCACCTTTGTTGGTGTGTAGGTTTGGCCAATGGATGTGTTTCAATGCTATCACTCTGTGACTTTTCCAAAAGCTAATTAATTTACAGAGCTCTGGGGAAGGACAAAGGAAAGTACTGTATAAAATAACTGAGCTGTGTATAAATTACTTCTTTCAGAAGGCAGGGAATTTCTGGAATTCTCTGCCTCAGAGGGTGGTAGAGGTTGGACCATTAGGTATACTGTTGATTGTGATAGATAAATATTTGAACGATTAAGGAACTGAGGGTTACGGGGAACCGGCACAGAAGGGGCGCTGAGGTCAGCACAGATCCACCATTGTCATATTGAATGGTAAGATGTTTGAGGGACCAGGTGACCCACTCCTGCTTCAATGATCTTGTGTTCTTGTGGTAGGGAAGCAGCACTAATTGGAGAGCTCGTTTTGGCATAGCTGGCTTCTCTGATTTTATACTGGTCCAAGGATGAATAATACAACTCTCAATCAGTACAGTTCTTAGGCCAGTGTGACCAGAGAGTCTGTCTTACCTCGACAATCCAGGGGTTGGCAATAGATTCCTTCAGGTGTGCACAGACTGTGGGCAAGAAAAAAAATGTGAAGTGAGTCCTGTGGACCAATCGTACCTCACCTGTTTCCCCCAACCCACAAGCCCCTCGAGAGCCCCTAAATGCCAGCAAGATCTCACCTTCATACCCCTGCATTCACCCCACTCCACCTCACACTGCATTATAACTCCTTCTCCACTTCCTGTTTTTTGTCCACAAAACCCACTCCACCCTTCTCACCACTACTATGCACAATACCCTCAACCCCTTTACTCACGCAACAGAATGCATGCAGTGTGTGTTAAAGACCAAGAAAACATTGCCTGAAGTTGTGGAGAATGCAGATTCAATTGCAAGTTTCAGTGGGAGAACTGGATGAATATTTAAAGTTAAAATATTTGTGGAGGAGGAAATGCAGAAGACTGAGACAGGGTAATTTGTTCTAGACATATCTGTCATGTGCATGAGTGGCCAGATGACCATCTTCTATTGTCCTGATTCAGCATCATAGAGTTGCCAGAGGAGATGGAAAGAAACAAACAATTTGAGCCAATATTACAGGTGGGCAATTGACATAGACTGAGAAATCCAGATCCTTGAAGTTAAAAAGTTCAATAGAGTCCAGATGGCTGCATCCTGCCCAGACAGAAGATGAGGTGCAGATCTTTTGAAGTGGATAACTTCACTTGCCCCATCACTGAAATGTTCCCACAACCTATGGACTCACTTTCAAGGACTCTTCATCTCATTTAAGGTTACAGGGAAGGTAGAGCTGAGTCCATGGCTACATCAGCTAAGATCTTATCGAATGATGGAGCAGGCTCGATGGGCCAGATGATCTATTCCTGCTCCTAGTTCTTACAACCTTATCTGTATTCACCAACGGGAAGGAAGCTAGTGAGCTCAAAGGTGGGGAGGCACATTGATAGTCCGCTGCATGTCAGTATTAAGAAGGTGGAGGGGTTAGATATCTTGGAATGCATGAGGATATACAAATCCACAAATTCAGATGAGATCTATATCAAGGATACTATGGGAAGTATGGAAAGAGATAGCTGGGACACTTGACAGAAAAATTTACATTTTTGTTAGCTACAGGTGAGAAGCCAGAAAACAGCAGGATAAGCTCATGTTATTTCTTGAAGAAAGGCAGCAGAAATTAGTCATGTTTCAACCCAGCCGAGTGAGACTCATGGCTGTGATAGGGAAATAATTGGAGAAAATTATCTGAGAAAGTTCTATTTGGAAAGGCAACGGTTGTGCAGGGTTAGTCAGCATGGCAACACAAGAGACAATAACTGCTGAACTCTAGATTATAAAACAAACTGCTGGAAGCAATCAACAAGTCAGTCTGTGGAGGTAAAAGATGGTCGACTTGACCTTCCCTGATGAGTGTACTGTCGCAGGACCTTAACCAAAATATTTATCACCCCTTTGTGTCCACAGATGCTGCCTGACCATTGAGTTATTTTGGTAATTCGCTTTCTGCTGCAATTAGCATGGCTTTGTGGAGCAAAGTCCAGTATCACTGATTTGATTAAGGTCGTTGAGAAGGTACCCAATAAAACTGATGGAGGTGCAGTTGTGTACAAGACGTTTAGTAAGGTATTTGGCCAGGTACCTCATGGCAGGCTAGTCTAGAAAATTAAAGCACATGGAATTCAAAGCTAGCTGGCTAATGGGATGCAAAATTGATGATGGTTGGAGGCAAAGGAGAGTGGTGGAAAATCAATACCTAGTATAAGATGGTCGGAAAATCTCACACTCAGGTTGAGCAGAATGAAACCATTTGGTGCCATTCTTCAGGCAGAAGGCTTATAACTTATGAATTACTTACCACTGCTTGCATTCACCTACAAACCAAGTCTCTCCAAACTGCATTTCCTGCTCATCGTGAAGACATAATACTGAGCACTGGCCTTGGTCACATTGTTTGGTTTGTACTTGATCCTGGTCACATTCGCGTTCAAGTGATTCTGATGTTGATGACCTACAAAACCATGTTTTTCATAAGTGCTGTTCAGAATACAACAAATTATCAAAGTCATTAACACCACTCTTCCCTTGACTTCTATTAGCCAGCATAGCCGTACCTTCTACTCCCTGGCTTCCTCAATACTTCTACACCTCACCCAACATATTTCCTTACCCCATATGAGAATTAAATGAGGGGAATGGGAGGAGTTAGGATTCATTCTATCTAAATTATTTGATAAAGGGGCAACAAGGAGCATCTCAGATCATCTCAAGTCAAGAGAAGAGCTTATTACCATCAATTACTTCTCATGATCTCCGGCTTTTCAATTCATTAACATTCAGTCCTAGGGTTTCAAACATTTCTCCCCTCACTTCTCCTTCCATAATACTGTTTAATTATCTGCATAATGTCATGTGCAGCCTGTTTCTGTGACCCATGGTAAACCACAGGATCCTTACTCTTCACTGGCAATCTGAATGCGAATGTAGGACATAAGATCAGTGAGTTTACAGATATTACTAAAATCAAATGTAACACACTGCAAGGTTTCACTGCTAATATAATGGTTTCTCTGTAGTAGCAATGTTTGGGTTATGACTAGAGATAATGGGGCTTTGGAATGTGGGGCTATCCAATGAGAGAAATGAGTCTGGGAGCAGGGATTTTGCGGTCTTTTGCCAAGGAGAGATGAAGAGAGAAGACACGAATGGAGAGAGTTGGTAGCCCGCGGGACAGAATAGACTTGGAGCAAGGGTCCGAGGGCTGGCTATGCTCGGAGGAGGTCGACAGGAAACCAGTGGACGGAACCGTGAGCTCCAATGTTGCACATTAGACTGTTTCTTGAGAATGTGCCCTTTTCTTTTTCTGTTTCTTTATTAACCATATAGCCAAATTCAGAATTTCAAAGCTAATCCTTCAATCACATATTGTTTGTTATTTCGTGGTACTGATTTGTAATGGGGACACATCGCGCAGCATCCACCCAAGCAAGATTTCTTAAGTTTGGCCGGGCTGAAGGCTGTCTTCCCTTAGATTAAGCCCTCCACCTATCCACCTAGCCAAACCGAGAATTACACAAAGAATATTAAAGTGGATATGCCCTCAGGGCCTGGCAGGGTCTATCCCAAGTTACTGAGAGTGGCATGAGAGAAGATTCTTGAAAGAAATCTTTATACTGTATCCTCTTTAGCCATGGGCAAAGTCCTAGAGGACTGGAGAGTAGCTAGTATAATTATTTTACTTCAGAAGGGCCAAAACAGGAAATTATGGGCCTGTGAGCCTTGCATCAGTGGTAGGGAAATTATTGCAGATTTTTTGGATAAGATTTACTCATATATGGAAACATAGACTTGTTATAGATGGTCAGCCTGTTGACTGGCCGAAGGCAGAGAGTCATCATAGAGGGCTCCTTTTCAGGATGGCTGACCATGACCACTGGTCTTTCACAGGGGTAGATGTTGGGAGCACAACTTTTCACTTTATACATTAATGATCTGGAAGTACTGATGGCATTGCGGCCAAGTTTGCAGATAGCTGGAGGGGTAGGTAGTATCGCAGAAGCAGGAGGCCTGCCAGAGGATTTGAGCGAGTTGGGAGAGCGGGCAAAGAGGCAGATGGAATATAGTGTGGCAAAGTGTACGGTCATACTCTTTGATAGGAAGAACAAAGGTGTAGACTATTTTCTAAACGGGAAGAAAGATGAGAAATAAGAGTGCAGAGGGACTTGGGAGCCCTGGTTCAGGATGCCCTAAAGCAGGGACTCCGCAGTCCAAGGACCCTGAGATTCATTTTCTTGAGGGCTTTCTCAGCCAGCAAATCTATAGAGTAGTAATTATAATAGGATGTTAAGGTAATAACCAAATCTTGGCTAAGAAAAAGGCAGATTTGGCAGCTCAATGTTTCCAAGTATGGAGCTACAGGCAGGAGAGAGGTACAGGTACGTGAGGAGTGGGTGCAGACTACATATAACAGCAGTGCTTAGGGATGACATTCAGGGGGATGGTCCAGTGAGGCAATTTACTTAGAACAAGGGTAGGGTCACTCCGGTGGGCTGTACTATAGACACCCCCCACCCAATAATCAATGGGCATTTGGGGAGCAGGTGTGCAGAGAAATTGCTCATGGTTTTAAGAATTATGGGGTTATACTAGTGGCAGATTTTAATTGTTATTGATGAGACACCCAGCATGGATGGGCTGGAATTTGTGAAATGTCTCTGGGAAAGCATTGAGTGTTATTCTGGTATCCACAGTGCAGGAAGCGCATGGAAGCTTTGGAGAGTGTGTAGAAAAGGCTCACCAGGATTAGAGATATTGGCAAAAGGTGGTGCTGGGTAAACTTGGGTTGCTTTCTCTGGAGTTTCAGAGGCTGAGCGGAGGTTTGACAGAAGTATATAAAAGAATGGCAGGCAGAGATAGTATAGCCAGGGTTTTATCCTCATAGTATAAAATATCATTACTTACAATAACGTTGTTTTAAAACAAATGGTTGCTGGGCGAAGTAGACACCACTGAAATATTTACAGGTAGTCAAACAGGCACATGGACAGGAAGGGGATGGCAAGATTTGGACCATGTGCATGCATTTGTGATTAGTTCACATTATGTTTAACAAGGATATGGTGGCCCCTGTGCTGTACTGTACAGTTCTAATGGCATTTGAAATATGTACAGTTACAGAAAGGATGTGGTAGCAACAGAGAGCACAGAAGAGATTCCAGGATGGTACCTGGAATGGAGGACTGATTATAAGAGACTGGGTTTATTCTCACTGGAATTCCGGATGTCGAGGGGGAGCAATCTGAAGAGCGTAGATATGGTAGATAATCAAAATCTGTCAAAGGGCAGTCTCCCACCTTTCATGAACAGTGGATTCCTGGTGTGACTCACCTGAAGCGGGATCGAGTGCCAATCCCACAGGTGATGCTGCAGGATGACCAGGCTGACCATTGACTCCAAGCACAGTCTGAGGTCTGGCAGATGTTGTTGGAGCAGGTAATCTGTCCATCCCTACAGGTGCAATTGTTGCAGTCGACCTGCTGCGTGCTCCCTGGTGCCCAGGTTTTTCCAAACGAGTCAGTGCACTGGCACTGCCAGGGAGCCACACAAACACCATCCTGTTCCAGGGAACCTGTAGACATTAGGCCTTGTGTAGTGAGTCAAGAATGAGTGTGGCATCTCAAGGTAAAGCATCCTTTATAGAGCGAGAGGTATACATAATGGAAACAGGCCCTTTGGCTTATTTGGTCCATGCTGACCAAAATTTCCCATCCAAGTTAGTCTCATTTGCCAGTGTTTAGCCAATAAACCATCTAAATCTTTCTAATCCTTGTACTTGTCCAAGTGTCTTCTAAAAGTTGTTATTGTACCTGTCTCAGTCACTTCCTCCAGCAGTTTCCCCAACCCTGGGAAAAAGACTGTGCCATTCACCCAGTCTACTCCTCATCATTGTATACACTGCAATTACACCATTCTACTCTCCCCTACACTCTAACAAATAAGGTCCTAGCCTGTCCAACTTCTCCCTATTACCCAGTCATTCAAAACCTGGCACACCCTTGTAAATCTTTTCAGCACTCTTTCCAATGTAATAGCAACTTTCCTATCACAGTATGATCAAAACTGAACACACACACGGCCTCACTAATGTCCTAAAGAAGAAATATTCAAGGTACATCTATTATCAAAGAATACATAAATTATACACCTTGAGATTTGCCTCTGGTATATGGCACACTTGTTAAAGAATTGAATTCAAGAATCAGGAAATTAGGTTGCAACTTTATAAAACTCCAGTTAGGCTGCATCAGAAGTATTGTTTTCAATTCTGGTCAGCCAGTTATAGGAAGGATGCAGAAGATTTAGAGAAGGTACAAAAGAGGTTTACAAAGATACTGCTTAGATTAGAGGGCATAAGCCTCAAGGAGAAGTTTTACAAAATTGGGTTGTTTTCTCTGGAGTGGCAGGGTGATGGGAGATCTGAAGAATAGATCTGATAAATAGATCTGATAGAACATAGACATCACAGGAACAGACCCCCCCAAAACTATTAGTAATCAAATGCCCAACTAAAGTAATCCTTTCTGCCCATAAAATGTCCATATCTCTCTGTTTTCTATGTATTTATGCACCAATTGATTCTATTGTATTTGTCTCCACACCTCCCCGGCATAGCGTTCCAAGCACTCACCGCTTTGTGTGTATTTAGAAAATTCTTGTCTCCTCTCATCTTAAGTACATACCCTTTGGTATTTGACATTTCAAACCTGAAGGTGGTACGGGGTATCTATTCAATCTACCTCTGACAGAGACATTTAAAATGTCCTTAACCATGGCTGAAGTGCCAGGGGACTGGAGCATAGCTAATATTGTTCCATTGTTCAAGAAAGGCTCTGAGAATAAGCTAAGAAATTATAGGCTGGTTAGCCTAACATCAGCCATGGTTAAATTATCGGAAGATATTCTAAGGAACAGGATATATAAGTATTTGGATAGACAAGGCCTGCTTGGAAATAGTCAACATGGCTTTTGTGCGAGGCAGATCATGTCTAACCAACCTTACTGAGTTTTTCAAGGAGATTACCAAGACGTTGATGAAGAGAAGCTGGTGGATATTGTCTACATGGACTTTACCAAAGACTTTGACAAAGGCTTATATGGGAGGCTGGTCCAGAAGTTTCAGTCGCTTGGCATTCAGGATAAAGTAGTAAATTGGTTTCAACATTGGCTTAGTGAGAGAAAATTAAGATGGTTGTCTCTCTGACTGGAGACCCATGACTAGTAATTTGCCACAGCAATCTGTGCTGGGTCCATGGTTGATTATTATCTAAATTAATGACAACAATGCCAAACCCAGCATCAATCCCTTTTATGCATAGAAATGATATCAATGATAATCTGGAAAACAGGATCAGCAAACCTGTGTTATTCTGACCAGGGTCTGACAAGTGGTGCTCCACAGTTACCAGTGCTACAACTTCTATTTGAAAATGTACATTTATGGGGTGGGACTGGAGCTTGGAGGTTGGGAGGTTGCAGAGCAAGTTATGAGACATTTTCCATACCATTTGGACATCGACAGCCTGCTTCACACATTCCATTGTTGGAGCAGACTATTCCACTCTGGAAGTCAACACAGGCTCGAGGGCATCTGTTGGCACAGTCAACATACTGCAGGCCAGTGGGGCAGCCATCAGCACCTGGAGAAAATATGGAAAAGTAGAATAACCAAATGTTCCATGTCCTTCTAACTGCAATTATCATCTCCCAAAATACTCTATCACCTCCTAAACTCACCCATCCAAAAACTACTATACCAAATCCAACCATCTCTTCCCCAATTCAACCATCACAAGTTTCTAGGACTGAACATTACTAATATTCTATCCTGGCCACAGCCAAGAAAGTTCATCAAATGTCCTATTTCCACTGGACGCTAAAGAAATTTATCATGTCTCTCTCAACCCTTAGGAATTTTTATCAAAGCACCATAGAAAGCATCCTATCGGAATGCCGTAGTTTGTTATTTAAACTGCTTTGCAAGAAACTGCAGCGTTCTGAGTGTAGCTAAGCACATCACAGAAACCAGTCTTCCCTTCACGGACTCTGTCTACAATTCTCATTGCTTTAGTAAAGCAGCTAACATAATCAAAGACCCCACCCACCCCAGACATTCTCTTTTCTCCCCTCTCCTATCATTAGAAAATACTAAAGCCTGAAAGTGCATGTTACTAGACTCAAGGACCATTTGTACCCTGCTGTTATAAAACCATTGAATGGTTCCCCAGTATGAGATGGTCTCTTGACCTCACTATCTACCTCATTATGAGCTTGCACCTTATTAATACCCACACTGCACTTTCCCTGCAGCCCGTACTTTGCATTCTGATATCGTTTTACCTCATTCTACCTCAGTGCACTGTGTAATGATCTGATCTGTATGAACAATATGCAAGACAAGCTTTTCATTGTATGTCAGTACATGTTACAATCTTAAACCAAGTCCAATCCCAACCGACTCTTCCCCATCCCAATCCTGAACACTTCCCAGATGCAAACCCAACCCTCACTAAAATCAGTTATCATGAACCTCAAAACTTAATAAGCTACCAATTAACTTTCCCTCCCACCACACGCTGAATACACAAAGATCAGTCCAACCTCTAAATCAAAACCCGGTTTGATGAGCAACTGCTAAGTTCACACCTGTGTTTGCACCACAGGGCTGGACATTACACAACGTCACTTCAAATCGCTCTCCAGTGCAGGCCCTGCCTCCATTCTTTGGGGGCGGTTCAGTACAGGATCGTATCCGGAGAGACTTGCCTCCTCCACAAGCCCGGTCACATACTGACCACGGACTCCATTTGGACCATCTTCCATTCACTAGTGAATCAAGAGAAAAGACAGTCACATCAGTATGCATCTTGTTTCCACACCATTGACATCATGGCGTCTCTTGCTTAACATTGATCACTGCTGACTACCTCTCCCTTCTACTAAGGATGGCCAGTCTCTTCATACTTCTCCCCATTATAATCAATTTACCCAATTTTCAGCTGCTGGTATAGTTTTTACCTCAGGTTTCCAACTCGGTCTTGTCCCACTTGCCACTTTTCACATTTTACCCTATGCCAGAGGCAGAATAAAGTGACTTCCATCTGCTTCTCATTTTAAAAAAGATCAAGGAAAAGGCATGTGGAGTAGAATATGTGACAGGACCACAGGGGTATAAGGTGAACAGAAATGGAATTTATGGTGACTGAGATACAGGCAAACATTAAAACAACAACATTGGATTCATCACAGAATTAAGGAATAGCGATCACTCAGAAAGGACAGAGCTGTTCTCTTAATGTTTCTGGATGCAAGTTGTTGAGAAAGGATAAGAAAGGGAAAAAGGCAGGAAAGTGACTTTACTGATTGAGGATGATGTAAAGGCAGTGGGAGATCGATGAAATATGGACATAATCCACTTGAATAAATAAATAGCTTTGCACCATCATTCTACTGGGTCATCAAACAGAGAGAGGGTGATAGAGGAGGGAATTTGCAAGGGGTGACAAAAATATTCAGGGCAAAGAAAGGCAGGAAAACAGAACGAAGTATTGTTAGACCTGATTCTAAGAATACCGAGTGGCTAAGAGGAACAATTAAGGAAATGTATGTCAATGATTTGGACTATGGGGTTAATGGATTTATGGTTAAATTTGCTGATGATACGAAGATAGGTGGGGGAGCAAGTAGTATTGAAGAAACAGTGAGCCTGCAAAGACACTTTACTTTATTGTCACCAAACAATTGATACTAGAGCGTACAATCATCACAGTGACATTTGTTTCTGCGCTTCACGCTCCCTTAAGTACAAATCGAAGTACAAAGTAAATATATTAAAAATTTAAATTATAAATCATAATTAGAAAATAGAAAAGGGAAAGTAAGGTAGTGCAAGTCAGGTCCAGATATTTGGAAGGTACGGCCCAGATCCGGGTCAGGATCTGTTCAGCAGTCTTATCACAGAAACTTAGATAGTTTAGGAGAATGGGCAGAGGTGGTAAATGAAATACAATGTTGGAAAATGTATGGTCATGCACTTTGGTAGCAGAAATAAATGGGCAGACTATTATTTAGATGGGGAAAGAATTCAAAATGCAGAGAAGCAAAGGGATTTGGGAGTCCTTGTGCAGGATTCCCAAGGAATCCTTTATAGAGGAACAGAATATAAGAGCAGGGATGTCATGTTGAGGCTCGTGAGACCACACTTGGAGCATTGTGTGCAGTTTTGGGCTCCTTATTTTAGAAAGGATATACTGACATTGGAGAGAGTTCAGAGAAGATTCACGAGAATGATTCCAGGAATGAAAGGGTTACGGTACGAGGAACATCTGCCAGCTCTTGGGCTGTATTCCCTGGAGTTCAGGAGAATGGGGGGTGGGGGGATCTCATAGAAACATCACAAATTTTAAAAGGCCTGAACAGATTAGATATTGCAAAATTATTTCCCGTAGTAGGGGAGTCTAGGACAAGAGGGCACGACTTCAGGATTGAAGGACATCCATTTAGAACTGAGATGCAGAGAAATTACTTTAGTCAGAGGGTGGTAAATCTGTGGAATTTGTTGCCATGAGCGGCTGTGGAGGCCAAGTCATTGGGTGTATTTAAGGCAGAGATAGATAGGTTCTTGATTAGCCAGGGCATCAAAGGAAATGGGGAGAAGGCAGGGGAGTGGGGATGACTGGAAAAATTGGATCAGCCCATGATTGAATGGCGAAGCAGACTCGACAGGCCGAATGGTCTACTTCTGATCCTGTATCTTATGGTCTAAATGTGAGCAACAGATTAGGTGATTTAAACTGGAAATACAGCAGGGCAAAGTGCAGTCTGAAGTGGAAATTCCTAATGACAGGAGGGAGGGCTGGCTCTGACGGGAAAAGTTCGGATGTGACCAAAGCAAAACCTGGGTGTTAAAATTCTGGTGGAAAAAAGGAGGAAATGTTTCAAGTACAGACAGAGACATTCCCATAGAACAGAGACAGAGTTGCATTCAGATCTATGCCAGATGAACAACTGACATTATTAGTGTCAGGCTAAATAAGCTAAGGAGAATACAACCAGAGCACAACAGCTTCCACAGGGAAAGGAGCATATTAGTTCCTTAAAAGCCGAGTCTTGCAATTAATAATGGGGACTAGGGAAATGATAGTGACTTAAAACACACAAGAGGGTAACTCATCCAGCTCAATCATGGGTACGAACCTGCCTAGAATCACTTCAAAAGGCAATGCCTCAAAATAGTGGCATCCATCATTAAGGACGCCCCCATCACCCAGTACATGCCTTCTTCTCACCCCTACAATGAAGGAGGATGTACAAGAGCTGAAGACATACACTCAACATTTCAGAAACAGTTTCTTCCCTTCTGCCATCAGAATTCTTAATGGATAATGAACCCATGAACACTACCTCGCTCTTTTTTCTCTCTTTTTGCACTATTAGTTTATTTTATAGAATATATAACATCTTGTTGTAATTTACAGTTTTTTGTTGTTATGTATTGCAATGTATCGCTGCTGCAAAACTACCAATTTCACAGCATACAGTATGGCAGTAATAGTAAACCTGATTCTGATTCTAATTTGAATTCAAGTCCTTACTGAAGGGTGGGCAGCTTCAAGTTCCTGGGCACAGCCTCTCAGATATTGATGGCCAAGATGCACTGAGCCCAGGTCAGCATCATGTAATGTTGACAGTGCTTTGGCTCACCTCGAGTGGTCAGTGTTGTAGTGACGTGGCGGCTATGACCTCCTCACGTGGTCCCACCAGAAACCACATGGACAGCTATCCAACAAATCATAGAAGTGCTTGCACAGACTGAATCCCATCCATGAACCTTTTTCAGGGAACCCAATCATATACCGTGCATGTTTCAAATATTAACAAAGCATGAAATACTATTCCAGTCAATTAAGTTAACAAGAAGAAACAGCAAATGGAACATGTTGAAAAAATGTGAAGTTAGACACCCTGCTGGGAAGAATAGAGAAGCAGAAAGTTATTTAAGTTGTGACTAATGAATGCTGTCATTAGAGAGAGCTGTGAGCCCCATAAGAGGCAAAAGGTTACTAGGAAAGTGCAAGAAATAATTAGGAAGATAAATGGAGCTTTGTATTTTTGAAAGAGGAGTGGAGTAACTAAGGAAGAAATAGCTAGCACACTGCAGACTTTGGTGATTGTGGTAATAATTTGCCTCGTTGGTCATAGCTTATTTAGATTAGACCCTTAAGGAAGAAGGATTAATGTAGGAGTAAGCATCCAGAATTGGAGGCAATCTATGTATAGTGATTTACTAGCACAGATGCTCTTAGGATGAGGTGACACAAAACAGCTATTTGACAGCAAAATGGCATGAGAATGAGAAGCTGAAGTCAGTCTGCACTCTAATTTGGAGTGAGAAGGTTGTTGATTCAAGCCCCACTTTGAAACCTCGAACATTGTTACATTTCTGGTCACGACACCGTGGGGAGAGTGCAGCATCTTCAAAGGCTTGTGGAACCATGGATGCACAGAAAGGTGGTCCAGGCTGTGGCTGTTTTCCTTAAAATCAAGGAGACTGAGGAAAATCTGCAGATGCTGGAAATCCAAGCAATATACAGAAATACAGTTCTGGTGTAAGAAATTATCTGAGGCCTTGACCTGGGGAAGAGGGATCAGTAATCAGGCGATATGGATCTAACAACAGGAGGAGTGGAGGGAAAATGAGAAGTCAGTTCTCTCGTTCAACAGTGGGGCCTCTTGTGTGAAAGTGTGGTGGACACAGAAATCTAATTGAACAATGACCTGGATAAGTTCTCAAAGATGATGATGACAGAGTTATGGGCCAAACACTGTATGAACTGTATACACAAATAAACACAATGATCACTTGCATCCCATAAATGGACAGGATCTCTTTCTCCTCTCCCCTCTACTCTGTCATAGATTCTGCTCACCTCCACCACAGCCCCCCCCATCCCTACACTCCTTTATCCACCTTACTCATCTCCCCCTCCACTTTCCCCTGCACCCCCTATGTCCTCCACTGCACCTTCTCCCCTCCACTATCTCCTGTACTCTCTACCTCCTCCACTGCACCATCCTCTTTCTCAGCCCACCTTCTCCATACCCTCTACCGCTCCATTGCACTCACTCCTCTCCCTCCTTCTTTTACAGCTGACCTCCCCATGACCCTTATCCCACCCTCCTCTCCATCAAAATCTGACCCAGCTCCAACCCTCTGCTCTCAACCCACAGTCTGGCCCTTGCCTCCAGCCCCTATTATAATCTGCCTTGACCCCAACTCCTATGGCGTAGCTTTACTCAGCTCTGTTGTCTTCCCACAGCTTTCTCCGCCACAAAAGAAACCATCTTCAGTTTCTTCCATCTTTTCTCACAACTACAAACTATTAACAGCAATACCACCAGCTGGTCGGCATGGTGAATAGCAGTTAGCTCAAAGCTTTGCAGTGCCAGCGATCCCCAATTGTGGTTCAATTCTCACTGCGGTCTGTAAGGAGTTTGTATCGTGTGGATTTCTTCTGGGTGCTACGCTTTCCAAAGACGTACAGTTAGGGTTGAGTGATGGACATACTTTGTAGGTGCCAGAAGCATGGCAAAACTTACAGGCTGCCCCCAAGGCATCCTCAGACTGTGTTGACAGTTGACACAAATGACACATTGCACTATATGTTTCCATGTTCTGATATACATGTCAAATAAATCTAAACTTTTATCTCCGGTCTCTGAGCACTATAGAACTCTACTGGCAACTGTGACAGTATCTCCATTTCTCTTTGCTCCCTGTCATTAGGGTGATTTTGAACCAATCTGTCTCTCCCCTGGATTCTAAGTCTTCACTACGTGGTACATTCAGAAAGAGATCATGTTTTGAATGATTTGTTTCTACTTTGACAACTCACCTCTGCAAGCCTTTATGTTACAGAAACGTACTTCCAAATTTCCTGTCAAGATGTCCTTGCACCACTGACCACCCAACCTCGGAGCATTGTAAGTCCGGAGACGATGTTGTTGGCCGACACCACAGCTACGTGAACATTGGCTCCATTCCGACCACATGTTCCAGCTGCAGTTCCTGGTACAATTCTCACCAGAACATTCTGTCTCATCTGCTGAGCAAGACAAGAATCAGATTATTTATAGCACACAGTCAGTCCTGACACATCTGAGGGGAATTCACCTCACTTCTATGTAACAAGAACTAGGAACTGAATGGGCTGTTGCTGTATCATTGGTTGGACAGAGAGACCAAACAGGCTGAGTGATCCCTTTCTGAACATCTCCACTCAGAGTCTTTACCCGTCAACCCCTCCTCCACCCTGACCTCTCTGTTCCAAGCATGACCTAACCAAAGGTTTATACAGCATCACTTACCTTGCTATTTTATACTCAATGCCCATCTGACGAAGGGAAGAATGCTGTACAACACACACACACACACACACACACACAAAATACTGCAGGAACTCAGCATGACAGGCAAAATCCATGGAGGGAAATAAACAGTTGTCTCATTATTTCCCTCCATTGATACTGTCTGACCCACTGAGTTCCTTAAGCATTTTGTGCATATTGTTGTGCATCTGCAGAATCTCTTCTGTCAGGTATGTGGTACACCTCCTTTATCATCCTGTCCACATGCAGATACTTGTATGGCACAGAAGCTGGCCCTCTGGCTCATAAGATCCATGCTAATCTTCTTGCTAGTCCACAGTACACATACCTGCGTTAGGTCTACATAGTCCCAAACCTTGCCTACTTAACTGTCTGTCTAACCTAGTGACTACACCTGATTCCACCCCCTCCTCTGGCAGTGACTTCCATTCTGCATAAAACCATACTTCTTTTGTAGAAGTAGTGAAAGGGATGACTATTTTCTAAATGGAAAGAAAATACAAAATAATTGAGATGCAAAGGGACTTGGGAGTCCTTCTGCAGGCTTCCCTAAAGGTTAATTTGCAGGTTGAGTCTGTGGTGAGGAAGGCAAATGCAATGTTAGCATTCATTTCAAGAGGACTAGAATACAAAAGCAAGGATGCATTGTTGAAACTTTATAAAGCACTGGTGAGGCCTCACTTGTAGATTTGGGCCCTTTATCTTAGAAAGAATGTGCTGAAACTGGAGAGGGTTCAAAGGAGTTTCACGAAAATGATTCTAGGATTGAATGGTTCGTCACATGAAGAATGTCTGATGGCTCTGGGCTTGTATTCAGTACAATTCAGAAGAATGAGGGGTGACCTCATTGAAATCAATCAAATGGTGAAAGGCCTTGATACAGTGGATGTAGAAAGGATGTTTCCTGTGGTTGGAGAGTTTAAGACCAGAGGACACAGCCTCAAAATAGAGAGGTATCCTTTTAGAACAGAGATTAGGGGGAATTTCTTTAACCAGAGGCTGGTGAATCAGTGAAATTCTTTGCCACAGGCAGCTGTGGAGGCCAAGTCTTTAAGTATGTTTAAGGCAGATGTTGGTAGCTTCTTGAATGGTCAGGGCATAAGGGATGTGGGGAGAAGGGAAGAGATTGGGGTTGAGAAGAAACTGGATTAGCCATGATGAAATGGTGGAGAAAACTCAATGGGCCAAATTGCCTATTTCTGCTCCTATGTCTTATGGTCTCTCGGATTTCCTTTAAAGCTCCTACCCTCTCATCATAAACATACACCTTCTTGTTTTGACACCGGCAGCAAGGAAATGACAATGGCTATCTGCTGCATAGCATAGCAGAGGCTGCAAAGGATCGTGACTCAGCCAGCTTCATCATGGACACAAGCCTCCCCACTATCGAGGAAATCTTCTAAAGGTGATGCACCAAGAAGGCAGCATCCCAGGACTCCGCCTCCCGCTCTCGGACATGTAAGACCCAATTGCTTACTGTCCGGCTTTAATCTCTCCCTTTTCCAATTTAAACTTTGAAATTTCAACTTTATTCAGTTGAATCTGTACAGCAATAGTTAAAATTATGGCTACTTCGAAGAGCACCAGACGAAATCCAGACCCGACTAATTGGAAATCTAAAAAGGCTGACGAGTTCGCAGAAGAAACCCCTTGGGTCAAGAGATTGGAATCTCGAATCAGTGGTATCTGCACTGAAATAACTCAACTAAAAGAGAAATTTGAAGATAAAATTGACTCTTTGAGCCTCGATCATAAAGAAGTTAATCAAAATGCGGCTGATCTTTCTTCTCGTTTGGATAAGGCTCAACAACGAATCGTGGATTTGGAAGCTCGATCACGTCAGAATAATATTCCAATTGTTGGATTAAAAGAGAAATCAGAATCTGCCGACACACTGGGTTATTTTGCTAAAATGTTTCAGTCTTTATTTCCGGAGGTTTGTTTGCAACTCCCGGAGATTGAATCGGCTCATAGAACCGGTGCTTTAAAATCTTTGGATGAAGGTAAAAACAGGCATATTGTTGTGCATTTTCTCCGCTTTAGAGACAAGGATCGCATTATTAAGCTTGCAAGAAAACAAAGATTATTTTCATTTCAAGGTTCAGAAGTCCATTTTTTGAAGATTTTCCACACAAAATTGTTAAGAAACATGCTGCATTTGCTCCTTCTATGAAACTAGTGTATCAAAAGAAGCTCTTCCCATTATTACAATATTCAGCAAAGTTAAGACTCTTCATTAAAAATTCTGAAGTTCGTGTTTTCTATGATCCAGCTGAAGCACTGCGTTTTATTACCGGTAACTCTTTGTCTGACGAGTCCGATGGCGAATCTGAAGTTTGAAGATTGAATGATTTATAATAGTTTGATTGCGTGGCGTGAAGTGAAGAAATTGGAAGATTTGATGGTTATAAAAGTTTTTACCTTAAAATGTATTTTTATCTCCAAAAAAGACTGGTTTGGATGGTTTTAACCTCCGAAGATATAGCAGGAAAACTGTTGAAAGACTGTAGATAATTTTGAACCATCTAGACTTTTTTTTCTGTAGCATTTAAATGTACCAACTGTTTTTTTTTGTTCCGTATGCTCTTGTAAAGTTTCTTTTAAGTAATTATCTGCATTTTTTCATGTTTTAAAGAAAGACTGGACAATTTAAAGATGGCGATTGTTTTTTCTTTTCTGCAAATATTTCAATGACGATGAATCTGAAGCCTGAAGTTGAATGAGTTATAATAGTTTGAGTGTCTCGCGGTGTAAAGACTGGTAAGATTTGATGGTCACAGAAAGTCTTTATCTTAAAATGCTTTTTTATTTCTGAAAAAGACTGGTTTGGAGGGTTTTAACCTCAGAAGATATAGTGCGAAAACTGTTGATAGGCTGTAGTTAAGTTTGAACCATCTAGAACTATTTTTTGCAAAATTTAAATGAATTAATTGATTTTTTAATTCCATATGCTTTATTGAAGATCTTTTAAGTAATTATTTGGATTTCCTTGTGTTTTAAAGATAGATTGGACAATTTAAAGATGGCGATTGTTTTTCTTTTGTGCAAATATTTCAAGAATTGTTTTGGATGTGTTTTTCTTCCCTTATCTAATATTATGAAGGTTACTTTCAAATTGAAGGTCATTTTGTTTTACAAGAAAAACATGATCCTTCCAAGATAATTATATTGAGATATATGTTGACTGTAATGAGATTTATATTCAATAGAGGGGGATAGAGACTACTTTTTTATTATTATTTTTTATAAGGTAGGTGGAGTTGTATTCGCGTCTATGCTTTTCTTGGGGCTTGCGTCGATTGACATCGACTTGTTTCTGGGCTTTGTAGTTTGGGTGTTTTTTTTTCTTTTTTTATCCCCATTATGGAATCCCAGAGCATACGCTAATTGTTTTTATTGTTGTTCATCTCCGCCATTTTCAATCACTTTATCCTGCCATGCGTCTAACTACCTTTTTTAGATACAAAGTTTCATGATGATATCTAAACAGTTAAATGTTTTAACTTGGAATGTTTGCGGTTGGAATCACCCTATTAAGCATAAGAAAACATTTAAAGTTATAAACTGATTCCAGCCTGATATAATTTTTGCTCAAGAGACACATATCAGGTTATATGATAAAAATTGATTTTTTAATTTTGGAAGGACCCTCAATTTCATGCAAATTCCCAGAGTAAAACTAGAGGTGTCTCTATTTTTATCGATTCTAATATTCCTTTTAATCAGGAGGATATTATAGCCGATATTAATGGTAGATTTCTAATTGTTAAAGGAATAATTTGTAATAAGAAAATGGTTTTGGTTAATATTTATGGACCAAATGTTGATGATCCCACATTTTTAAAGCCATTTTTGCTCTATTACCTGATTTAAATGAATGCATGTTATTAATGGGTGGTGATTTTAATGCTTGCTTAAATCCTTTAATGGATAAGTCATCATCCAAACATCAACTTCCTAATCATTCTGCATCACTTATTAATTCCTTTTTAACTGATTATGGTTTAATTGAGGTCTGGAGGCATATGCATCCTAGTGATAGAGAATATTCCTTTTTCTCACATGTTCATAATAAATGTTCGAGAATCGACTATTTAATAGTCGACCCTCAACTTTTATGTAATGTTCAGAAATGTGAGTATGATGCAATTGCTATTTCTGATCATGCTCCTTTAAATATTTGAATTGAAAGATGTTGTTTCTACCAGACCATTTTGGCATTTTCCAGAACATTTATCACAAAGCTCAGTATTTATTGAGTTTATTGAAACTCAGATAAAAGAGTTTTTTCTCTTTAATAATATAGGAATCGTCTCAAAGTTAGTAATTTGGGATACATTAAAAGCTTATCTATGTGGTCAAATTATATCGTAAATAGCTAAATTGAAGAAACAAACAAGAATGGATTAGATAAAATTTCTAAACAAATTAAAGAATTAGATAACATTAAGGCAATCTCTCCAAATGTTGTTTCATTTAAAAGAGTAGAGCTACAATCACAGTATAACTTATTACTAACATATCCTATTGAAGGATGTTTGCTTAAATTGAAAAGTCAATTTTATATTTCTGGGGATAAAAATAATAAGCTCTTAGCTTCCCAACTAAGAGCAGTTAGAGCTAAAAGACAAATTTTAAAGATTCATAAAAACAATGGAGATATAGTAAGTAACTATGAGGATATTAATAACACTTTTCAAGATTTTTACTCTGATCTTTATAGATCTCAATTTCCTGCAGATTCCTCCAAAATGGAGGCTTTTTTTACATAAGATTAAATTTCCACAAATTTTTGAAGATCAACAGATGCTTGATGCTCCAATTACCGAGCATGAAATTCAGAAAACTATTTTGTCAATGCAATCAGGTAAAGCTCCTGGACTTGATGGTTATTCGTTGTTTTTTTCAAAAAAATTGAAAGATTACTTTCTCCGTATCTTTTGGAAATATTTCATGAATTCTTTGAGAAGGGTAATTTACCTCCTTTTTATGAAGCATCTATTTCCTTAATTCTTAAAAAAGACCCTGTTGAATGCTCATCATATAGACCTAGTTTGCTATTAAATGTGAATGCAAAAATTCTTTCTAAAATAATGGCTAACCGCTTGGAAAATATTTTAATTGAAATTATCTCTATGGACCAAACGGGCTTTATAAAAGGTCGTTACTCTTTCTCTAATGTTCAGAGATTGATGAATATTATTTATTCACCATTATCTAAGCAACCTCAATGTGTTAACTCTCTTGATGCAGAAAAGGCATTTGATAGAGTTGAATGGCCATATTTGTTCAAAGTATTAGAAAAATTTGGTTTTGGTAATAATTTTAATGGATGGATTCAAATGATTTATAAGAACCCTATTGCCACGGTCATTACAAACAATTACAGGTCTTCTTTCTTTTCACTTTCTCGTGGCACTAGACAGGGATGTCCATTAAGCCCTTTATTATTTAATCTTGTATTGGAGCCTTTAGCTATAACATTACGGGAGGCAAAAAACATTTATGGTATTTCTATAAATGGAACCATACATAAGATTTCTCTTTATGCAGATGATCTTTTGATTTTTATTTCGAATCTTGAGGAATCAATTCCTAATCTTTTGGAAACACTTAAAGATTTTGGAAAATTTTCAGGATATAAACTTAATTTGAATAAAAGAGAATTGTTTTCATTAAATGCTTCTGTTAGTACATTTAATGATATTCCTTTTAGAATTGTTAATACATTTAGATATTTAGGTATTATAATTACTAAAAAATATAAAGATCTTTATAAAGCTAATATAGTTCTTTTAGTAGACTCCATGAAACTAGTACTTTCTAGATGGAATCCACTTACTCTTTCTTTAATAGGTCATATCCATACTGTGAAAATGATGATTTTACCTAGATTTTTATATATTTTCCAAAATATACCCATCTTTTTAACTAAAAAATTTTTCGATCAAATTGACTCTCTTATTTCTTCCTTTATTTGGAACAATAAGAGACCAAGAATTAACAAGTACCATTTACAAAAACCCAAAAAATATGATGGACTTGCACTTCCTAATTTAAGACTATTATTGGGCTGTGAATATTAGACAATTATGTTTTTGGTTATACTGGCTCGATAAGAGCCAAAAAACACTATGGGTTGATTTGGAATTAAAAGCTGTTAAACAATTTCATTTAACTTCAATATTAGGAGCTCCATTACCTTTACAGCTCTCTAAAATTCCAATTTTAAATTTTTACCTGGTTATTAAACAATCTTTACGGATTTGGATTCAGTTTCACAATTTTTTAAAATTTTAAACAATTTAAGTTGTCTAGTTTTTTTATATCAAAACTTTTCATTTAAACCTTCAATAACCAACCCCATTTTTCTCCTATGGAGAAATAAAGGAATCCTTTTTTTTACAGAATTATTTTGTGATGGTTGATTGATGACTTTTGAAGAGTTAATTATTTCATCTTCAGATCAACATGTAATTGCATTTGTTACATTGTTGGCAAGAAGGGCTATTTTATTAAAATGGAAAGATATCTCTTCCCCTACATTAATTGAATGGTTTTCTCAAGTAATGTTATGTCTCAGTTTGGAAAAAATTAGAAGTAGAACTTTTGAACCTTGATTTGATTTTGAGAGAAGATGGGGTTCTTTTGCCAAATATTACCATTTAATTTGAATTATTTTATATGGTTTCCTTCCAATCTTATTATCTTTTTTTAAAAAAATATGAATTGGCGGTTGATGACTTTTTTCTTTATATATTTAGATGATGGTTAAACGCATTGCTTCCGGGGGTTGATTCCTAATGGGTATTTTTTGTAGTTAGTGGGAGTTTTTTTCTTAATTAGATGGGATTCTTTTTTTTCCCCCTTCTTTTTTCTATGTATAATTTTTTTTTCATTTTTATATATTACGATCAGTTTTTTTCTTCAGCTCTATTAATTGTATCCATATTAATTTGTTGAAGTTTTGTATTATTCTATAGCTGTAGAAGATTATGTATCAATAAAAAGATTCTAAAGATGAAAAAGGCGGCACATCCATCGTTAACAACCCTCTTTATCCAGGACATGTCCTCTTCTTATTACTACAGGAGCGTGGAGAACCACACTCACACTTTATGAAGTTTCTTCCTCCTGCCATCAGATTTCCAAATGGTCCATGAACTCATAAACACAACCTCACTCTTCCTCAGCCAGTAACCCTCCCGAGCAGAAAATCCCACCCTCCATCAAGCTTCCCACCAATACTTCTACCCACTGTCTCTCACCACAACATTATCCCCCCACCTGAAACTTTCACATCAGCCTCACCCTAAGCTCACACTTCCCTCCTTGCATCCTCACCCCCATCCAGCCAGAACCCACCCAACCCCACGCAGCATTACTTGTGCACTGGGGCAGATTGCAGGGGCGTTCCTGGAAAGTTTCCCCCGTGCAGTTCCGGCGACGGCAGGAACGGGTGCGGTTCTTCATGCTGGGGAACTCAGAGTCGGAACAATTCCTGGAGCAACGAGTCCATGAAGCCCAGGAGGAAAATCCTTCAGAATCTAGAGAAAGGGAGAGTGAAAACGAGAGAGATTGAATGTTTGAAAAAAGAATGATTAAGTCACATGGAGGAAGTGAATGAGATGGACTATGAAAGAGAAATGAGAGAGAATTAAATAGTGGATGGAGAGAGAAATGGTGCAATTGTGAAACAAGAAATAGTGTGATTGAGGGAAAGAGTGAAAGAGTGAGTGAATAAACAGTTGCGTGAATGAGAGACAATGACACTGAGAAGAGGAGAATTACAGAGAGAGAATGAACGAGTAAGAATTAGAAGGGAATGCGAGTGAGATAGAACATGGAATAGTACCACACAGGAATCGACCCTGCCTGTCAGATGGAGTCACCAGCACAGAAACAGGCCCTTCAGCCCAACAACCATACTCATCAAGATTCCTATTTAAGCTAGCCATTTGCCTCTTCCTAAAACTTTCCAATCCATGTACCTGTCTGTCTTTTGAAAGATGGAATTGGAATTGAAATTGGTTTATTATTGTCATATGTACTGAGATACAGTGCAAAGCTTGTCTTACATACTGTTCATACAGATAAAAAACATTGCATGGTGCATTGAGGTAGAATAAGGTATAACGATAACAGAAGGCAGAATAACCTGTAACAGCTACAGAGAAAATGCAGTGCAGGTGGGACAATAAGGTGCAATTTCATTGCAAGGTAGATGGTGAGGTCAAGAGTCCATCACATCATACAAGGGAACCATTTAATAGTCTCATAATAGTGGGGGTAGAAGCGGTCCTTGATTCTGATCGCACATGCTTTCAGACTTTTGTATCTTTTGTCTGATGGAAGACAAGAGTAGAGAGAATGTCTGGGACATTGTACCTGCTTCAACCAGTTCTTCTGGCAGCTCATTCTATGTACATACCAAACTTTGTGTAAAAAAAAGTTGCTCCTAAAATTCCCAAATCTTTCCATTCTCACCGTAAACTGATGCTTTCTAGTTCTTGACTTCCCAATCCTGGGGAAAAATTGCATATACTTTACCTATACCCCTCCTGGAGGTGTATAAAATGATCATCACCTCTCAGTCTCCTATACTCTATGTGATGAACATCTAGCCTGACCAACCTCTCTCTATAACACTACCTCAAGTTATGCAGTTATACCTCAAATCATCACAGCACCCTTTCCATAACTTCTTTCCTATAACAGGATGACTAAAACCAAACATAACACTCTAATTGCAGCCTATACAAAAGTATCATGACCTTCCAACTTTTCCACTCAATGCCCTTACTGATAAGGAAGGCCTGCAGGCCAAAAGCCTTCACTACCTGTTCCAGCACTTTCACAGAACCAAATATTGAACTCCCATGGGCAGAGTCCCTGAGCTATACAGCATGGCAAAGCAGCCATGCTGTTGGCTTTACTAATGTCTTGTACAATCTAACTCTTGTACTCAATATACTGAACAATGGAGGCAAGCATGCTGAATGCCCTTTTCACCGCGTCTACCAATGTCACAGATAGTGGAGGTTATCAGGAATTACATGGAGGGCCTATTTCTATCTTGTCTGATTCTCTGAGTCTCTCTGTGACTCACTGATATAGATGGGCCAGTAATAATGCCTGTCTCTGAAATGTCTTCCTCAAACTGAATGTCTTGATGGCCCATTGCAGAGGATATTTAAGAGCCAACCATATCAGTGTGGGTCTGGAATCCCACATAGTCCACAGAGATGGTTGCTGACTTCAGGAGGGCACGGAGCAACCACTCCCTGCTGAACATCGACAGCTCCTCAGTAGAGATCGTTAAGAGCACCAAATTTCTTGGTGTTCACCTGGCGGAGAATCTCAGCTGGTCCCTCAACTCCAGCTCCATAGCAAAGAAAGCCCAGCAGCGTCTCTACTTTCTGCAAAGGCTGAGGAAAGCCCATCTCCCACCCCCCATCCTCATCACATTCTACAGGGGTTGTATTGAGAGCATCCTGAGCAGCTGCATCACTGCCTGGTTCGGTAATTGCACCATCTCAGATCGCAAGACCCTGCAGCGGATAGTGAGGTCAGCTGAGAAGATCATCCGGGTCTCTCTTCCCACCATTATGGACATTTACACTACGCGCTGCATTCGCAAAGCAAAAAACATTATGAAGGACCCCACACACCCCTCATACAAACTCTTCTCCCTCCTGCTGTCTGGGAAAAGATATCGAAGCAATCGAGCTCTCACAACCAGACTATGTAACAGTTTCTTCCCCCAAGCTATCAGACTCCTCAATATCCAGAGCCTGGACTGACACCTTACTGCCCTATTGTCTTGTTTATTATTTATTGTAATGCTGCACTGTTTTGTGCACTTTATGCAGTCCTGGGTAGGTCTGTAGTCTAGTGTAGTTTTTTTCTTCTTTACGTAGTTCAGTCTAGTTTTTGTACTGTGTCATGTAACACCATGGTCCTGAAAAATGTTATCTCATTTTTACTATGCACTGTACCAACAGTTATGGTCAAAATGACAATAAAAGTGACTTGACTTGACTTGACAAGATCAGGGTGACTGATGTCCTTGTAGAATGGATTTCAATGTTCTGCAGTTTCACAGCCAGTATTAACTGCCGGTGTGATGAGATATGCACTCCACATACATACACTGGGCCTCTGGATAACCAGCCCTCTAATACACCCACGGTGCCACCGTCTAAGGGTGGACGGAATGGGAGACAATGAGGGAGGGAGGGAGTTGGGAGAAGTGTCAGAGATGTGAGGATGAGGTTTCTTCTTACCTGGCCCACTGTCAGGAGGTTCCTTTGTTGGTCTGGGCACTGAAAGAGAAAGAGATGATTAGCAGGTTCCAAGCCAAGTAACTCATAACCTCATTCTCAGCCTAGGGCCAGGGTTGGAGCCTAGGTCTGGCTGGCCTTTTTCTGAACCCTAACATTTAAATTTACAATTCACAGAAGGCTATTTGTTCCATTACACCAGAGGTTCTCAACCTGGTGTCCACGAACCCCTCGGTTAATGGTAGGGGTCCATGGCACATAAAAGGTTGGTTAGGACCCCTGCATTAGACCATAAGTCATAGGATCAGAATTAGGCCATTTGGTAAATTGAGTCTACCATCCCATCATGGCTGATTTATTATCCCCTCAACCCTATTCTTCTGTCATTTCACCATAACCTTTGACACCATTACTAATCAAGAACCTATCCATTACAATCATGCATGCTGAAAGACTATGTAAGCTAATCCACCACATTTGATCCCTACCCTTATAGTAATATACTTAATTCATGTTTTTTCGGATCAGGGCGTCATTAAAAATGCAGCATTCATTGTCTATTCTTATTTGCTCTTGTGTAGTGGGGATAAGTGGCCTCCTTGAACCACTACAGCTCTGCTGAACATGCTCTCACTGTGTTGTTGGGGAAAGATTTAGATTAAATGATAATGATAAACCAATGATAAAATGTATTTCCAAGTCAGGGTGGTGTTTGATTCGGAGGGAAGCTGTAGGTAGTGATGTTTTCTGGTGCCTGATGCCCTTTATAGAAGGTGATAGAGAGGGATGCTTGAAAGGGCTGTTGGAGCAGCTAAGTGAGTAAGCGATGTGTATTACTGTAGCCACTGTATACCAATGGCATGGGAAATTGGTGCTTAAATCATGGACAGGGTAATCAAAGTTTGCTTTGTCCTAAATACCATTGAGCTTCTGCAGAATTGTTGGATTCCAGGGAGTTGTGCAGTCAGAACGGCTGTGTTCCATTGTGCTCCTGGCATGTGCCTGGTGGGTGGTGGAAAGGTAGTGGGATGGTGCAACACACTGCAGTATACCACTTCTCTGATTACTTCTGGTTGCCACAGTATTTACATGACCGATCCGAACCTCCGGTCAATAGTGATCCCCAGAATGTTGATGCTGGGTAATGGGCGATGAAATGACTGATGGAAATATCAATGATGTAATGTCAGATGATTAAACTCACTCTCAATAGAGAAGGTATCTTGACACTTTCATGGTGCAAATGTTCCTTGGGACTCAACACCTGAGCCTGAACGTTGACAGTCTTGCTGCAAAGGTGACGTCATTTGCTGAGCATACCAATAGAATCGGTGAAGCAGATGAAGGTAGACACTTGGACACTTCCCTGACAAACTCCCACACTTGTCCTCGGACTACAATGAATGACTGACAATAACTCCATCCAATTTCCTCTGAAATATCACTTCAAATTCAAAGGAGATGTGAGGCAAGTTGCTGTTGTTTTTAAAGAGTAAACATGAGAAAATCTGCAGATGCTGGGAATTCAAACAATTCAGCATTTTGTGTGTGTTGCTGTTGTTTATTTTTCATCGGGACTGCAAACATGAGAAAATCTGCAGATGCTGGGAATTCAAACAGCACACACAAAATGCTGGTGGAACACAGCAGGCCAGGCAGCATCTATAAGAAGCACTGTAAGGGTCTCGGCCCGAAACGTCGACATTGCTTCTCCTTATAGTTGCTGCCTGGCCTGCTGTGTTCCACCAGCATTTTGTGTGTGTTGCTGTTGTTTATTTTTTTTAACCCACAAACTGGCAGATGCCGGGAATGGCTGCCTGGGGTGGTGGTGGAGATAAGTATGATGGAGACATTCAAGAGGCTTTTAAATAGACACACAACTGTGTAGGAAATGAAAGGATATTAACAACGTGTTGGCAGAAGGGATTAGTTTGGTTAGGCATTTCAGAATCAGAATCAGGTTTATTATCACCAGCATGTCTTGAAATTTGCTAACTTAGGCAGCAGCAGTTCAATGCAATACACAATACAGAAGAAAATAAATAAATATTCAGTATGAGTATATTGAATAATAATAATCGTGCAAAAACAGAAATAATATATATTAAAAAAGTGAAGTAGTGTTCACAGGTTCACTGTCCATTTAGGAATCGGATGGCAGAGGGGAAGAAGCTGTTCCTGAATCGCTGGGTGTGTGCCTTCAGGCTTCTGTACCTCCTACCTGGTGGTAACAGTGAGAAAAGGGCATGCTGGGTGCTGGAGGTCCTTAATCATGGATACTACCTTTCTGAGACACCACTCCTTGAAGATGTCCTGGATACTTTGTAGGCTAGTGCCCAAGATGGAATTGATTCAAGTTATGACCTGCTGCATCTTCTTTTGGTCCTGTGCAGTAACCCCTCCATACCAAACAATGATGCAGCCTGTCAGAATGCTCTCCACAGCACCTCCATAGAAGTTTTTGAGTGTATTTGTTGACATACCAAATCTCTTCAAACCCCTAATGAAGTATAGTCGCTGCCTTGCCTTCTTTATAACCACATCGATATGTTGGGACCAGGTTAGATCCTCAGAGATCTTGACACCCAGGAACTTGAAACTGCTCACTCTCTCTACTTCTGATCCCTCTATGAGGATTGGTATGTGTTCCTTCATCTTACCCTTCCTGAAGTCCACAATCAGCTCTTTCATCCTACTGGCATTGAGTGCAAGGTTGTTGCTGCAACACCACTCCACTAGTTGGTATATCTCACTAGTCCACTAGTATGCCATCTCGTCTCCATCTGAGATTCTACCAACAATAGTTGTATCATCGGCAAATTTATAGATGGTATTTGAGCTGCACCTAGCCATAAAGTCATGGGTATAGAGAGAGTAGAGCAGTGGGCTAAGCACACACCTCTGAGGTGCACCAGTGTTGATTGTCAGCGAGGAGATATTTTCACCAATCTGCACAGATCATGGTCTTTCGGTTAGGAAGTCGAGGATCCATTTGCAGTGGGAGGTACAGAGGCCCAGTTTCTGTAACTTCTTAATCAGGATTGTGGGAATGATGGTGTTAAATGCCGAGCTATAATTAATGAACAACATCCTGACAGAGGTGTTTGTATTGTCCGTGTGAAGAGCCATTGAGATTGTGTCTGCCATTGACCTATTGTGGCGATAGGCAAATTGCAGTGAGTCAGGGTCCTTGCTGAGGCAGGAGTTCAGTCTAGTCATGACCAACCTCTCAAAGCATTTCATCACAGTAGATATGAGTACAATAGTCATTAAGGCAGCTCACATTATTCTTCTTAGGCACTGGTATAATAGTTGCCTTTTTGAAGCAAGTGGGAACTTCTGCCTGTAGCAGTGAGAGGTTGAAATTGTCCTTGAATACTCCTGCCTGTTTGGAGCGAGAAGACTGCGAGTGAACGGCTGATTTTTTGGAGCGAAGGGAGTTTTTACTACTCGGGGTTAAAGAGAGGCAAGACTATACAGGCATGTGACGTCAGCCAATAGAGCGCAAAAGGTTTTAAAAAGGCAAGGAATCTTCAACGGTTTTTAATTTGGAGGGAGAAGGCTGCAAGTGAACGGCTAATTTTTCGGAGCGAAGTGAATTTTTTTTACTACTCGGGGTTAAAGAGAGGCGAGACTGCGCAGGCGTATGACGTCAGCCAGTAGAGCGTGAAGGGTTTAAAAAGAAGTCCGCCATATCCAGTGGGCAGCGGAGTGAGAGGGCTTTGGCGCAACGGGCTAAGGCGTTAACAGGACAAGGCAAGCTAGGTTTACCTGTGTTATTTGCGGAAAGAAGGAAGTATGTGTGTGAGGTCAGTTTTCTGTGCTCGGTGTCAGATGTGGGGGATCCTGGAGCTTCCCAGCCTCCCGGACGGCAACATCTGCACCAGGTGTGTCGAGCTGCAGCTCCTGAGGGACCGAGTTGGGGAACTGGAGATGCAGCTCGATGACTTTCGCCTGGTCAGGGAGAGTGAGGAGGTGATAGAGAGGAGCTATAGGCAGGTGGGGACACCAGGGCCACGGGAGACAGACAAATGGGTCACTGTCAGGAGGGGAAGGGGAAGAGTCAGGTACTACAGAGTACCCCAGTGGCTGTATCTCTTGACAATAAGTACTCCTGTTTGAGTACTGTTGAGGTGGGGGGAGGGGGAACAGCCTACCTGGGGGAAGCGGCAGTCGCCGTGCCTCTGGCACAGAGTCTGGCCCTGTGGCTCAGAAGGGTAGGGAAAGGAAGAGGAAGGTAGTAGTGATAGGGGACTATAGTCAGGGGATCAGACAGGCGATTCTGTGGACGCAGGAAAGAAACTCGATCGGTAGTTTGCCTCCCAGGTGCCAGGGTCCGGGATGTTTCTGATCGCGTCCAAGATATCCTGCGGTGGGAGGAAAAACAGCCAGAGGTCGTGGTACATATTGGTACCAATGACATAGGTAGGAAAAGGGAGGAGGTCCTGAAAAAAGACTACAGGGAGTTAGGAAGGAAGTTGAGAAGCAGGACCGCAAAGGTAGTAATCTCAGGATTATTGCCTGTGCCACGCGACAGTGCGAACAGGAAGAGGTTGAGGATAAATGCGTGGCTGAGGGATTGAAGCAGGAGGCAGTGATCAGATTTCTGGATCATTGGGACCTCTTTTGGGGCAGGTGTGACCTATACAAAAAGAATGGGTTGCACTTGAATCCCAGGGGGACCAATATCCTGGCAGGGAGGTTTGTTAAGGCTACTGGGCAGAGTTTAAACTAGAATTGTTAGGGGGTGGGAACCAAACTGAAGAGACTGGGGAAGAGGAGGTTGGCTCACAAATAGAGAAAGCTTGTAGACAGTGTGAGGGGGGGATAGGCAAGTAATAGAGAAGGGACGCGCTCAGACCGAAGGTTTGAGATGTGTCTATTTTAACGCAAAGAGTGTTGTGAACAAAGCGGATGAGCTTAGAGCGTGGATCAGCACTTGGAGATATGATGTGGTGGCCATTACAGAGACATGGATGGATGAGGAACAGGAATGGCTATTTCAAGTGCCGGGTTTTAGATGTTTCAGGAAGGACAGGGAGGGAGGCAAAAGAGGTGGGGGCATGGCACTGTTGATCAGAGATAGTGTCACGGCTACAGAAAAGGTGGACATCATGGAGGGATTGTCTACGGTGTCTCTGTGGGTGGAGGTTAGGAACGGAAGGGGTCAATAACTTTGCTGGGTGTTTTTTTATAGGCTGCCAAATAGTAACAGGGATATCAAGGAGCAGATAGGGAAACAGATCCTGGAAAAGTGTAATAATAACAGAGTTGTCATGATGGGAGATTTTAATTTCCCAAATATTGATTGGCATCTTCCTAGAGCAAGGGGTTTAGATGGGCTGGAGTTTGTTAAGTGTGTTCAGGAAGGATTCTTGACACAGTATGTAGAATGGCCTACAAGAGGAGAGTCTGTACTTGATTTGGTATTGGGAAATGAACCTGGTCAGGTGTCAGATCTTTCAGTGGGGGAGCATTTTGGAGATAGTGATCATAATTCTATCTCCTTTACAATAGCATTGGAGAGAGATAGGAACAGACAAGTTAGAAAAGCATTTAATTGGAGTATTATGAGGCTATCAGGCAGGAAATTGGAGGCTTAAATTGGAAACAGATGTTCTCAGGGAAAAGTATGGAAGAAATGTGGCAAATATTCAGGGGATATTTGTGTAGAGTTCTGTATAGGTACATTCCAATAAAACAGGGAAGTTATGGTAGGGTACAGGAGCCATGGTGTACAAAGGCTGTTGTAAATCTAGTCACGAAGAAAAGCTTACAAAAGGTTCAGAGAGCTAGGTAATGTTAGAGATCTGGAAGATTATAAGGCTACTAGGAAGGAGCTTAAGAAGGAAATTAGGAGAGCCAGAAGGGGCCATGAGAAGGCCTTGATGGGCAGAATTAAGGAAAACCCCAAGGCATTCTACAAATATGTGAAGAGCAAGAGGAAAGACATGAAAGAATAGGACCTATCAAGTGTGACAGTGGGAAAGTGGGTATGGAACCAGAGGAAATAGCAGAGGTACTTAATGAATACTTTACTTTAGTATTCACTATGGAAAAGGATCTTGGTGATAGTAGTGATGACTTGCAACAGACTGAAAAGCTTGAGCATGCAGATATTAAGAAAGAGGATGTACTGGAGCTTTTGGAAAACATTCAGTTCAATAAGTCACCGGGACCGGACAAAATGTACCCCAGACTACTGTGGGAGGTGAGGGAGAAGATTGCTGAGCTTCTGGCTATGGTCTGTGCATCATCAATGGGGACAGGAGAGGTTCCGGAGGATTGTAGAGTTGTGCATTTTGTTCCTTTATTCAAGAAAGGGAGTAGAGATAGCCCAGGAAATTATAGACTGGTGAGTCTTACCTCTGTGGTTGGTAAGTTGATGGAGAAGATCCTGAGAGACAGGATTTATCAACATTTGGAGAGGTATAATATAATTAAGTGTAGTCAGCATGGCTTTGTCAAGGGCAGGTCATGCCTTACGAGCCTGATTAAATTTTTTGAGGATGTAACTAAACACATTGATGAAGGAAGAGCAGCAGATGTAGTGTATATGGATTTCAGCAAGGCATTTGATACGGTACCCCATGCAAAGCTTATTGAGAAAGTAAGGAGGCATGGGATCCAAGGGGACATTACTTTGTGGATCCAGAACTGGCTTGCCCACAGAAGGCAAAGAGTGGTTGTAGATGGGTCATATTTTCTGCATGGAGGTCAGTCACCAGTGGAGCGCCTCAGGGATCTGTTCTGGGACCCTTACTCTTTGTGATTTTTATAAATGACCTGGATGAGGAAGTGGAGGGATGGGTTAGTAAATTTGCTGATGACACAAAGGTTGGAGGTGTTGTGGATAGTGTGGAGGGCTGTCAGAGGTTACAGTGGAACATTGATAGGATGCAAAACTGGGCTGAGAAGTGGCAGATGGAGTTCAACCCAAATAAGTGTGAAGTGGTTCATTTTGGTAGGTCAAATATGATGGCAAAATATAGTATTAATGGTAAGACTCTTGGCAGTGTGGAGGATCAGAGGGATCTTGGGGTCTGAGTCCATAGGACACTCAAAGCAGCTGCGCAGGTTGACTCTGTGGTTAAGAAGGCGTACGCTGCATTGGCCTTCATCAATCGTTGAATTGAATTTAGGAGCCAAGAGGTAATGGTGCAGCTATATAGGACACTGGTCACACCCCACTTGGAGTACTGTGCTCAGTTCTGGTCACCTCACTACAGGAAGGATGTGGAAACTGTAGAAAGGGTGCAGAGGAGATTTACAAGGATGTTACCTGGAGTGGGGAGAATGCCTTATGAGAATAGGTTGAATGAATGTGGCCTTTTCTCCTTGGAGTGAAGGAGGATGACAGGTGACCTGATAGAGGTGTAAAAGATGATGAGAGGCATTGATCATTGTGGATACGCAGAGAGTGGTGAGTGCATGGAATGGGCTGCCAGCAACTGTGGTGGAGGCAGATATGATAGGGTCTTTTAAGAGACTTTCGGATAGGTACATGTAGCTTAGGAAAATAGAGAGCTATAGGTAAGCCTAGTAATTTCTAAGGTAGGGCATGTTCGGCACAACTTTGTGGGCCGAAGGGCCTGTTTTCTATGTTTCTATGTTGGTTGGCACAAGTCTTCAGAACCTTAACCAGGTACTCCGTCGGGGCCTTCTGCCTTGCAAGAGTTCACTCTCTTTAAAGACAGTCTAACATGGGCCTCCGAGATTACTGATTTAGTTAGTACAACTCAGCAACGTGGGCTGAAGATCCTGTGCTGTACCCTACCTTTTTCCCATGAACCCCTCTGGCTTCAGGTTTACCAGGGATCCAAGATCACACACTCTAATGCCGTCTTGACATTGAGGGGAGCCACTCTCCCTCACCCTTGAGTTTAGCTCATCAGATCACGTTTGAAATAAAGCCAGGTGATGCTGGCCCAAGCGGAGCTGAATATCGATGAGCAGAGTTTTGGTGAGACCTCTTGGCTCTGCTGACGTTTAAAGGCTGAGTGGTTCAGCTGGAGTGCACTTTTCCTGCTTTAATGGGCCTTTTCCCATAATGTTGGGAAGAAGCCAGTGTTGTACAGGAACAGCCTGGCTGGAGGCATGGCTCATTCTGGGGCAGACATTTCAGTAACTTGGCTGGGATTTTACCTGGCCCCGTGTTCTTTGTAGCCAGTGCTTCAGCTGTTTTCTAATGGATTGAATGGAATTGTCTGTGATGTGAGGATCTCAGGAGGAAGGTGAGAGGGATACATTTTTGGCTGGATGTGGAGGTGAATGCTTCAGCCTGGTCTTTAACTCTTTCCAGGTCTTCCATCACTGAAGGTGGTGATGTTACCTGCTCCACTTATAAAGAGTCTGAAAACTTTGATCTGTTCTGATTGGTTATAAGACTGCTTAGCTCTGTTTATGCTGATTTTATTTAGCAGACACACAGTCTTTCAGTTTTAGGTAGGCCTGCTGCTGCTCCCAGCTCGTCTGTCTCCTCATTGAGCCTGTGGTTTAGCAGCAACGTGGAGAGAGGCCATTATGGTCAAGAATGTGGTGGTGGGCATTTCTGCTGCAGGTTGCTGTTGATGCCCAGGCTTGAGCAGCCAGACCTGTCACGTCACCTAAAAGAGGAAGGAGACAACCTCCACCTTTCTCTCAGGTGGGCATCCAGACCTCCACAACTCTTTGGATGAATTGTTTTCTCCTAAGCTCCCCTCTAACACTTCTACAAAAAAGTCTGTCCACTATCGAAATATCGCTCCTAAAAGAAACATATCCTTTCCTTTCACCATAATTCCTCACAATTTTATACACCTCAATTAAATCACCTGTTTGCCTCCTTCTTGAAATAAACAAATAACAAAAAAGTCAACCTTTCCACAACCACAGCCACCCTTACATCTCACAGTCTCAGCTACTAACCATTCTCACACTCACATATTCTCATTCACACTTTCAAACTCACCAACCTCACTGTTTCACTCACGTATTCACACTCACATGTACATCAATCACATCTAGGTTCATACGCTCACCAGTTTTACACACTTACCAATCTCACATCCACCAATTTCACCCAAGGACTCGCACACTTACTGATCTCATATTGATCTAACACATCCATCAGCTACAAACTCACCTTCACACTCCGCTGGCTGACAAAACTTGACATCAATTCGTGGTCCAACACAGTCTCTGCCCCCATTGGTTGGCTTTGGATTTGAACAGTCACGTGATCTGGTCATGTGACCAATCCCCCCACAACTGCGGGAACAGGAAGTCCAAGGGCTCCAAGTGGAAAATTGCCCATCAAGGACACAGGAGGAAAATGAGCAATTCAGGCGTCCATGGCTGCAGGTGCTGGAAGGAAACAAAGACAGTTCACACAACAATGTTACCCTGGCACACTCATCGCACAACTGTATATAATCTGGCACACTCATCGTGTTAATCTGCCTGGCACTCTCATCTCATATTCATAGAGTCAAAGTGTAACTGAGTACTGTATACAGCATGGAAACAGGCTTTTCGGCCTATCTCATCCATATCGACCAAGTTAATACAATCATACGCCAGCCTTGCCCACTCACCTCATACTCTCTCACATACCTTTCTCCTTAGAGTGTCAGAGGCTGAGGTATTTAAATTAAGAATTTAGACAGAAATTTTGCCTGGGATGAAATGTCAAATGCCAGAGAGCAAGCTTTTAATATCTCAACCAAGTTACCTCTCATTTTCCTTCACTCCAAAGAGAAAATCTCAAAATCACTCATCCTATTATCATTGCTCTCCATTCCAGACGCATTCTTGTAATCTCCTCTGCACCCTCTCTAAAGCTTCCACATCCTTTCTACACTCAGTGGCCACTTTATTAGGTACCTCCTGCAACTAATAAAATGGTCACTAGTGTATGTTCTTGGTCTTCTACTGCTCTAGCCAATCCACATCAAGGTTCAACATGTGTGTTCAGAGATGCTCTTCTGCACACCACATTGTCACGCATGGTTATTTGAGTTACTGGTGCCTTCTGTCTGCTCGAACTAGTCTGGCATTCTCCACTGACCTCTCTCAGTAACAAAGCATTTTTGCCCACAGAACTGCCGCTCCCCGGATTTTTTTTTTAAATTTCTGCACTAGTCTCTGTAAACTCTAGAGATGGGTGAGTTTAAACATCCCAGGAGTTAAGCAGTTTGTATCTAGCACCAACAATCATTCCACAGTCAAAGTCACTTACACCATATTCTTCCCCATTCTGATGTTTAGTCTGAACAACAACTAAATATCTTGACCATATCTGCATGCTTTTATGCATTGAGTTGCTGCCACAAGATTGGCCGATAAGCTACTTGTATTAATAAGCAGATGTACAGCTGTACCTAATAAAGTAGCTGCTGACTTTATAATGAGGCAACCAGAACTGAACACAATACTCCAAGTGTGGTCTAACTAGAGTTTTATAGAGGTGTAACATTAACTCATGGCTCAAACTCAGTAAGACATGCCATATGCCTTCTTAACCACCTTATCATGGCAACTATGAGAATCTATGAATCAGGATCCCAAGATTCCACTGTTCCTCCACTAAGGATCCTACCCTGTACTCTGCCTTCAAGTCATACCTTCCACAACATATCACTACTCACTTCTGTTTCGCAACTGCCTGTTAGATGAATCTCAATGTATACATATACAGTGATAATAAATGTACTTTGAACTTCTTTGAATCTTTGGATTGAGCTTCGTCTGCCACTTCCCAGCCCAACTCTGCATATCAATGACCCTTTGAAATTTACAACCTTCTATGCTATCCACTACCCTACCATACTTCACGTCTTCTGCAAACTTAACCAACCCAGCCTTCCACTTCCTTATCTAAGTTACTTATAAAAATCTCTAGAAGTACAGGTCCCATAACAGATCCCTGCGGAACACCACCGGTCACTCACCTGCACTCAGAGTACGTTCATCTACTACATGCCCTGCCTTCTGAGGGGAAGTCAATTCTGAAACCACACAGCCAAGTTTCCCTGAATTTCATGTCCTACCTGAGGGAACCTAGTCAAACACCTTACTAAAATCCACATACATGACATCTACCGCTCTATCTTCATCTGTTTTGTCACTTCCTCAGGCTTGCAAGGCATGACCTGCACCTCACAAAGTCATTCTCATTATCCCTAATCAGCCTATGCTTCTCCAAATGAGTGTAAATCCTGCCTCTAAGAATCCTCTCCAATAGTTTGCCCACCACTGACATGACACTCACTGTTCTACAATCCCCAGGATTATCCCAGTGACCTTTACTAAAACATGAACCCTTAGTCTTGTGGGACTACTCCTCTGGGCAGTGTTTCACAAATATCTTTACCAAAGGTACAGTAATTCCTTCCGTTGCTTCCCATAGTAACCTGAGTACCTCCTAATGATTTTCAAAAGTTCAAGCACATTTTCTTTCTTAATTTTAATATGTTCCAGTATATCAGCCTGTTTCACGCTGACCTCACGTTCATCAAGGTCCCTCTCACTGGTGAATACAGGAGCAAAGTATTCATTAAGAACCTCTCCTACCTCATCCAACTCGAGTCACATAAATGGAGGGATATGGATGATTCACAGGAGGAGGACATTGAATATAAATTGGCACAACATCATGGATCAAATTGTCTCAGAAGTGCTGAACTATTCTACATGTACAACTCTCTCACATAACCACCTAATGCATACTGATCCCTCACTGCCACACCCTGCTGTATTGAACAATTATAGGACCATGAGAAAGCAATTCGAACTTAACAGGAACGCTAACCCCTTGGTCTCTTTCCACCAACTCTGTATCCAATTGGTTAGCTCTCCCTGGATCTCAAGTGATCTCATCCTCCAGACCACCCTAACACAAGGGACCTTGTCAAAAGCCTTGTTAAGTCCATGTTGATAATGTCTACTAGCCTGCAGTTATTAATCCTTTTTGTCAACTCTTCAAAACCTCCATGACAGTGGGAATAAATCCACCAAGAAGTTTCAGGTTTGCGAGGACAGTACAAGACCATAGGACTAACAGGCACCGATCACCTCAAACTGAACATCTCCTCACCAGTTGCTGCACTCATGCTGCAAAGTGACTCCCGAAGAGACCTCCTCCTGTAGAATGGCCCCATCCTCTGTCAGGAAAGTGGGAATGATCGATGGATTCAGGGAGTGATTCCGGAATAATTGCAGAATGTCCTCAGTTACTACACAGCCACACTCCTGTGTGGGAAACACAACAGGTTTCAAGGCAATCAATCTCGAGTCGGAAGAGGAAAAAGACTGAGCAGTGATGACACCATTCGTCAGACAGTGGAAATCCACAGGTCACAGCAAACCCTTTGTGCTCTGAGCAGGATGTGGGGCCCTTGTTCCCCCTGCATCCAGAATGACATGCACAAATGTGTGTGCACACTCAGATCGACATTTACTGTGCCTATAAAAAGTATTTGCTCCCCTTGGAAATTTTCATGTTTTATTGTTTTACAGCATTGAATCAAATTTGCCCTTTTTTGACACTGATCAACAGAAAAAACTCTTCTGCGTTAAATTGAAAACAGATCCCTACAAAGTGATCTAAATTAATTACAAATATAAAACACAAAATAATTGATTGCATAAGTATTCACCCCACCCCCCCCCCCCCACTTAATGTGGCACACCAAATAATCACCGGTGCAGCCAATTGGTTTTAGAATTCACATAATTAGTTAAATGGAGATCTGTTTTTGAAGACCTGTGTATGCAGTCAAGGTGTTTCAATTGGCTGTAGTAAAACTACAGCTGTATCTGGAAGGTCCAACAGTATCCCGGCAAAAACTACATCATGAAGACAAAAAAATTCCAAGCAACTCCACGAAATGGTTATTGAAAAGCACAAGTCAAGAGATGGATACAAGAAAATTTCCAAGTCACGGAATATCCCTTGGAGTACAGTTCAGTCAGTCATCAAGAAGTAGAAAGAACATGGCACAGCTGTAAATCTGCCTACAGCAGGCTATCCTCAAAAACTGAGTGACCATGCAAGAAGGGGACTAGTGACAGAGGCCACCAAGAAACCTGTGACAACTCTATAGAGGAGTTACAAGCTTAAATGGTTTAGAAGGGAGAGGCTGTGCATACAACTGTGCCTAAATGCTTCACCAGTTGCAGGTTTATGGGACAGTGGCAAAGAGAAAGCCACTTTTGAAAGAAACTGACATGAAATCTCAGCTGGAATTTGCCAGAAGACATGACTCTGAATATGGTCTGATGAAACCAAAATTGAGCTTTTTAGCCATCAGATTAAATGTTATGTTTGGTGTAAGCTAAACACAGCACATCATCAAAAACACACCGTCCCTACCTTGATGGTGGCTGCATCTTGCTGTGGAATTTTCACTACAGCAGGCCCTGGAAGGCTTGTGAAGGTAGAGGGTAAACTAAATGCAGCAAAATACAGGGAAATCCTGGAGGAAAACCTGATGCAGTCTGCAAGACAACTGCGACTTGGGAGACTTGTTTTCAGCAAGACAATGACCCAAAGCATAAAGCTAAAGCTACACAAGAATGGCTAAAAAACAGCAAAGTTAATATCTTGGAGTGGCCAAGTCAGAGTCCAGACCTCAATCCAATTGAGAATTTGTGGCTGGACTTGCAAAGGACTGTTCACTCATGATCCCCATGCAATCTGACAGAGTTTGAGCAGTTTTGTAAAGAAGAATGGGGAAAAATTGCAGTGTCCAGTTGTGCAAAGCTGATAGAGACCTATCCACACAGACTCAAGGCTGTAGTTGCTGCCAAAGGTGCATCTACTAAATACTGACTTGAAGGGGGTGAACATTTTGTGCTTTATATTTGTAATTAATTTAGATCACTTTGTAGAGATCTGTTTTCACTTTGACACAAGAGTCTTTCTTTCCTATTGATCAGTGTCAAAAAAGCCATATTCAATTCACTGTGATTGTACTGTTCTATAAAACATAAGAATTTTCAAAGAGGGTGAATATTTTTTTTATCGGTACTGTACACTGACCAACAGAAGTTGGTGGACCAATTGAGACACACAAATACAGGGTCTAAGTCAGACTGACAGATAGACAGATTCAGTACAATCAGGACTATTATCATTGACATATGACATGAAATTTCTTGTTTTATGGCAGCAGTACTATGTAAACACAATTTTTTACAACTTACGAAAATAAATAGTGAAATAAGGACTAATGTGGCAGTATTCATAGACCATTTAGATATCTGATGGCAGAGGAGAAAGAAGCTGTTGCTGAATCGTTGAGTGTGTGTCTTCTGTGAGGCTCCTGTACCTCCTTCCTGATGATAATAATGAAAAAATGGAATATCCTGGATAGTGAGGGTCCTTAATGATGGATGCTGCCTTCTTGAGGCATCACCTCTTGAAGGTGTCCTCAAGGGAGGAGAGGTTTGGGTCCATTTTGGGGTTGGCTGAGTCTACAACTCCCTGCAGCCTCCTGTTACTTGTATATTGGAAGCTTCATTCCAGACCCCAATGCAACCAGACATATTGCTCTCCACCATACATGCTTAGAAATTTGTAGGAGTCTTTGGTGACCTACCATATCTCCTCAAATTCTCAATGAAGGAGAGCCTTGGGGTACCTTCCTTGTGACTGCATCAATGTGTTGGGCCCAGGACTGCTCTTCCAAAATATCACCCAGGAATTTAAATGTAATCATTTGAAGAGCCACTCAGGGAAGCAGCCAGAGCAATCCTGCAGTCATACCTGTACTGTATGGGAATAAGCAAAGATTGAAAACTGAGCCCTTGTCCTGCACCTTCACTGAGCCTTCTGACATCTCACCTTGACACAGGTTCCATTGTGCAGGTACATATTGACAGGACAGTGGCATCCCTCTTCACAGCCATCGCTGAAACAATCCACCAGGCCACTGAGATGAGCACAGCTGTAGGGACAACCCTCGGCACCCACACACTCCCGGTACAACCGATCTGATGGACAACCAACCTCTAGAAACAGAAGAACGAGCACTGAAGAAACCAGAAACACTCCCACAACACAGGAGATGGGATGTTATGTTGCAGTTGTAGAAGAAGTGGGTAACGCCACATTTGAAGTACCATGTTCAATATTGGTCCTTCTGTAGGAAAGGTGCCAGTAAGCTGGAAAGAATGCAGAAGATGTTGCTAGAAGTCAAGGGTCAGAGTAATGGAGGGAGGGTGTGCAGGTTGGAACTTTATTCCTTGGAGCAAAGGAGACTGAGGGGTGACCTTACAGGGGTATATAAAATCAGGAGTGGTATAACACAGTCTTTTCCCAAGATTGTGGAATCAAGAACTAGAGGGCACAGGTTGAAGGTATGAAGGACAAGATTTATAGGAACCTGAGGGAGCGACTTCTTTACAGCAGTGCGGTTCATATATAGACAAGGTGGTTGAGGCAGGTACAATAACAATATTTTAAGGGCACAAGGACAGGTACATGGATAGGAAAGGTTTGGAGAGGTATGGGCTACATGTAGGCAAATGGGACGAACTTAGATGGGCATGGATCAGTTGGGCTAAAAGGTTGGATGACTCTATGACTCTAATACTTATCACAGACCCTCACTGGCCCCAACCCTTAATCCACTTGCTTAAATATGACTTGCCACGAGCTTGAAGCTGATCCTAATTTGACGCTGTTTCCTAACCGACCATTGATTTAACCCTAATCCAAATGGACTTGAGTCCCAGTCACCTGCCCTCACCCTCCATACTGTATATCCTCCTTATTAAAGCACAATGAGGAAACTAGTTGAGATGCTGTTTCACATTTCCAGCGACTCAGATTCAGTCCTGATCTGCGTGTGGTTTGCAGTCTCCCTGTGACCAGGTGGAACCCCAAACTTCCACACACAGCATATGCTGGCAAGTCAACTGGCTGCCGTAAATTACTTCTCACATACAGGCCAACTGTGGAATCTGAGGAGAATGGAATTCAATGGAGGAAATGGATTACTCCAGGGGAACAGCATAGACTTAGTGGGCAGAATGGTGTCAAATGTTCGATGAAAATGTGGCCTGTTTAATCTCTCCGCAGTTCCACCAATAGGAATGGTGGTGGTGCAGAGGTTAGATTACAGGATCTAATCCAGGAGGCATATTCCAATTTCATCCCGCCAGCTGTCAAATTTACAATTGTTTAAAATAAATAATCATTGGTAATACCAACCACAAAACCATTGATTTGGCTAAAACCCAACCCATCAGGATTGCTGATGCTTCAGAGGAGAGGAAACTTGCTGTCCTTCCCCGGTCTGGGCAATATGTGACTCCAGAGTGGTAGGCTCTGAAATGGCCACAGTCAGAGACATGTGGCACAAGTGGAGATACAGACAGCGTGTGAGGGAGACAGTATAGGAGAGATGGGGAGATGGTGTTGGGGGAACAGCGGTCAGTGTGGAGGGATGAGGAAATATTGTGGGGTGATGGGGAGATGGCGTTGGGGGAGAAATGGACAGATGACGTGGGGGATGGGGAGGGATGGAGAAAGGGTGTAGAGATGGAGGCGCAGTGTAAAGACATGGAAGCATGGATAAATAGAAGGAGAAAGAGATAAAATGATGAAGGTCTGAGGTGGGAAACACCTGAACGGGTCAGGGTCAGAGTGAAAGAGTCTATCTATATCTTATTGAACAGCACAGGGTTGAACTCACTCACCGAGACAAACCTGAGTGTGACACGTTTTACTCTGCACTGGGAATCCTTCACAGGGAGGATTATTGCAGAATCGAGACCGGATCTGCTCCCCACCTCCACATGACACGCTACACTGTGACCATGGCGACCATTTGCTCCACCCCAATTGATCTGCTATGGAACAGAAGGAACAGCCATGTTGACAATGTAATTTACATTTGACAAGTGACACAAAAGTGGAAGCGTCACCAGAAACTCACCCCCACAGGTGCCATTACAGTCACGTGACTCCCGATCACTGCCCACGCACACATCCCTGAGCTCTGAGCCACAGCTTCGGTACCGAGTCTCCAACCCTGCTCCACAGGAACTGGAACACGAGCTCCATGCTGACCATGGTCTCCAGTCTAAGGTGGGAACAGGAGGTATAAGATGGTATATACAAGGATACTGGGATCAGGAACAGTCCCAGAAAACTGGCCAGTATCAAGATAGTGGGAACCAGCATCAGTAGCTGGAATCAGGGTGTAAAACATCAGGGCAACAGATGGATTAGTGAAATAATAACTAGGAGGAGAAGGAAATGATTTAGTCCGTGCATTTATTTTGCAGTTCAATGAATTACAGCTTCAATGTGAGCAGATTTCACGAAGCCACCTTTCCTGTGTCACTCTCTATACTGAGCTAGCAGGAACCTGCCACCGTTACCTGACACAGATGCTGCTTGTGGAAGGATATTTCAGTTCGCCATCTCCAGCATCAGGAAGTGTTTCTGAACTTCCCTCTTAAGAAGATTGGCATTAATTTTTTTGGACTCTGCTTCCTAGTCTGAGACTCTTCAACAGGTGGGCACCCTTCTCCATCCACCCTACCATAGAGCCATACTGCATGGAAGCAGGCCACTGACCCAATAGGCACCCACCCATATTACTCCAACCTCCAGCACTTGGTTTTACTCCAGCCTTACGTTTTAATGGCTTGTCCAAACATTTATTAAATACAGCAAATTACTCTACTTCCACCACTTTTTCTGGCAGTGTGTTCCAGGAACTTTCCACTCTCTGGGTGAAGATCCCCCTCAGTTCCCAACTAAATCTCTTGTCACAGTGTAAACTTATGTCCTCTAGTTCAATTCCACTCTAATGCAGAGTTATAGAGCATTAAAGCACAGAAACAGGCCCTACAGCCCATGTAGGCCATGCCAAACTTTTATTCTGCCTATTCCCAATCCCATACCTTGGCTATATCCCTCCATACCCCTCCAATCCATTGACTTATCCAAACTTCTCTTAGATGTTGGCAATCAAATCTTCAATCACCACTTCTGCTGGCAGCTCGTTCCAAACATGCACCAACCTCTGACTGTGGAAGTTCCTTTCAATATTTCACTTTTCAACCTTAATCTACATCCTTTAGTTCTAGGCTCACCCAAGCACAGCGGAAAAATCCTGTTTGTATTTACCCTATCTATATCCCTCATAATTTTGTATATTTCTATCAAATCTCTCCTCATTCGCCTAAGCTCCAGGGAATAAAGTGCTGATGTGTTCAGACTTCCCCAATAACCATAAGACAAAGAAGCGAAATTAGGCCATTCACAACATCGAGTCTGCTCTGTCATTCAATCATGGTTGATTCTCTATCACTCTCGACACCATTCTCTTGGCTTCTCCCCTTAAATTTTGACAGCAAGGCATTTGATAAGGCACCCCATGTATGGCTTACTGAGAAAGTAAAGAGGCATGGGATCCAAGGGACATTGCTTTGTGGATCCAGAACTGGTTTGCCCACAGAAGGCAAAGAGTGGTTGTAGACAGGTCATATTCTGTATGGAGGTCGGTGACCAGTGGTGTGCCTCAGGGATCTGTTCTGGGACCCTTACTCTTTGTGATTTTTATAAATGACCTGGATGAGGAACTGGAGGGATGGGTTAGTAAGTTTGCTGATGACACAAAGGTTGGAGGTGTTGTGGATAGTGTGGAGGGCTGTCAGAGGTTACAGTGGGACATTGATAGGACGCAAAACTGGGCTGAGAAGTGGCAGATGGAGTTTAACCCAGATAAGTGAAAAGTGGTTCATTTTGGTAGGTCAAATATGATGGCACAATATAGTATTAACAATAAGACTCTTGGCAGTGTGGAGGATCAGAGGGATCTTGGGGTCAGAGTCCATAGGACACTCAAAGCAGCTGCGCAGGTTGACTCTGTGGTTAAGCAGGCGCACGGTGTATTGGCCTTCATCAATTATGGAATTGAATTGAGGAGCCGAGAGGTAATGTTGCAGCTATATAGGACCCTGGTCAGACCCCACTTGGAGTACTGTGCTCAGTTCTGGTCACCTCACTACAGGAAGGATGTGGAAGCCATAGAAAGAGTGCAGAGGAGATTTACAAGGATATTGCCTGGATTGGGGAGCATGCCTTATTAGAATAGGCTGACTGAACTCAACCTTTTCTCCTTGGAGCGACGGAGGATGAGAGGTGACCTGATAGAGGTGTACAAGATGATGAGAGGCATTGAGTATGTGGATAGTCAGAGGCTTTTTCCCGGGGCTGAAATGGTTGCCACAAGAGGATACAGGTTTAAGGTGCCGGGGAGTAGGTACAAAGGAGATATCAGGGGTAAGTTTTTTCACTCAGAGAGCGGTGAGTACGTGGAATGGGCTGCCGGCAATGGTGGTGGAGGCATATACCATAGGTCTTTTAAGAGACTTTTAGATAGGTATATGGAGCTTAGTAAAATAGAGGGCTATAGGTAAGCCTAGTCATTTCTAAGGTAGGGACATGTTTGGCACAACTTTGTGGGCCGAAGGGCCTGTAATGTGCTGTAGGTTTTCTATGGTTCTATGTTTCTAAATAAGCAAGAACCTATCAACCTCCATTTTATGACTTGGCCTCCACAGCCATCTGTGGCAATGCATTCTAAGGATTCACCACCTTCTGGCTAAAGAAATTCCTTCTAAAGAGATATCCTTCTATTGTGAGGCTGTGTCATCTGGTTCTAGACTCTCCCACTAGGAAACATCATCCCCATGTCCACTTTATCTCAGCCTTTCAATATTTTACAGGATTCAAAGAGATCCCTCCTCCTCATTCATCTAAACTCCAGTGAGTACAGGCCCAGAGCCATCAAATGTTCTTTCATACATTAACACTTTCATTCCCACAACAGTTCTCATGAACCTCCTCCTGACCCTCTACAATGCCAGCACATCCTTTCTTAAATAAGGAGCCCAAAACTGCACACAATACTCCAAGTGCAGTCTGACCAATGTCTTAGAAAGCCTCAGCAATACATCCTTGCTTTTATATTCTAGTCCCCTCAAAATGAATGCTAAGATTGCATTTGCCTTCCTAACCCCAACGACTCAATGTGAATGTTAATCTTTAGGGAATACTGCACAAGGACTCTCAAGTCCCTTTGTACTTTGGATTTTTGAACTTTTTCCTTGTTTAGAAAATAGCTTACAACTTTAACATTTCCTGACACTGTATTCCATTTGCCACTTCTTCAGCCATTCATCCAAAAATGAAGATATCAGGGGAATTACTATTAAAGGGACAGAACATAAATTGTCTTGTTACGTGGATGACATTTTGATCTATCTAGGGCAACCAACATACTCTTTACTTAAACTGATGCAATCCTTTGAACCATATGGTCAATTATCAGGATACAAGATCAACATAGATAAAACTGAATTACTTTCATATACCTATAGCCCACCAAGAGAAATTGAAAGTAGATATCCCTGGCAATGGCAAACAGAGTCTTTCAAATATTTGGGCATCATTATGCCAAAAGGTTTGGCAAAATTATCAGAATGCAATTATCAGCCTATATATAAAAAAATTAAGGAAGATATAACAAGATGGAACCCAATTCCTATTTTTAGTCTCAGTTCAAGGATTGAGTCTATTAAAATGAATATACTGCCCAGACTGTTATATCTCTTTCAGACCCTACCAATAGAGATTCATCAAAATCAATTCAATGAATGGAACAAAATGTTATCAAGACATATTTGGCAAGGTAAAAGGCCTAGGGCTCATTGCAAAACTTTGCAATTAGCAAAGGAAAAGGGGGGATGGGGCCTACCCTCTCTTAGAGATTATTATTTTGCAGCACAGTTGAGAGCTGTGATATGTTGGTGCAACCCATCATATGACGCTCAATGGAAAAACATTGAGGAGGGGATACAGGCAATTTTGCCTGATAACAACTTACAAAGGCACACAAATACTATTGAGGTAACCCATGGGTGAAATAGACTCTTAAAATATGGAAAGCTATTATAAAAGAATATAAACTAGAGGAAGATATTGCAATTCTTAAATGGTGTGCATATGACTTGGATTTTACGCCGAATGAACTGGATGCTAGATTTAAGGACTGGACAGTTAAAGGAATAACACGTACAACATGCTGGAGGAACTCAGCAGGTCAGGCAGCATCCGTGGAAACGAGCAGTCATCGTTTTGGGCCGAGACCCTTCGTCAGAACTGATGAAGGTTCTCGGCCTGAAACGTTGACTGCTCGTTTCCACAGATGCTGCCTGACCTGCTGAGTTCCTCAAGCGTGTTGTACGTGTTGCTTTGACCACAGCATCTGCAGTGTACTTTGTGTTTATTGAAGGAATAACAGTTCTTTGCAACATAATGAAAGAAGGAACACTGTTCAGTTTTAAAATGCTTAAAGAGAAACACTTATTAGAAAAACAAGACTTTTATCAGTATTTATAGATGTGACAATATTCTTAATAGGATGGTTAAAAATGTAACCAAGGCAAGAACGTGTTTGATAGAGCTATTTAGAAAAGCATATAATTCAGATAACGGTAGTAGAATCATTTCAAGCGTGTATAAGGGTTTGTCAAATCTTCAAACACATTCAACTTCATACATTAAAACAAAATGGGAGAAGGAAGGAGGGATAATTATATCTGAGGAAGAATGGACAATAATATGGAGGTATCAATGGAAGTGTACCAGTTCACAGAGATGGAGGGAGTTCGGATGGAAAAACTTGATATTTTATTACATCCTCTCAGAAATCCCATCATGATAGTAACCTCCCTGTTTGCTGGAGAAATGGTGGAAATCAAAATGCAAACCATTATCATATTTTCTGTGAATGCCCCATTATCAAAGACTATTGGAGGGGGATACACAATGCTCTACAAGACATCTTTAAATGTGAAATACCCTTAGAAAGTAAGACCATATATTTTGGGTATATATCTCAAGAATGGTTGAAAAGAGATAAATGTTTAATGAATATACTGCTGGTGGCTGGTAAAAAGACTCTTACTAGGAAATGGTTATCACAGGAGAGCCCAACTTTAAATACATGGATGGAAATTACAATGGACGTTTACAAAATGGAGAAGATAACAGCATCTGTTAATCATAATTTGGAACAATTTGTTTCATACTGGGAAAAATGGTTTAACTACATAATGCCTCATAGGCCTGATTTTATCCTCACGAATCAATGAATATGTTGTAAAAAAAAATCACTACCTACTTGTACATAGTTTTCTCCTTTCGCTTGTTCCTTCTTTCCTCTCTTCTCTATAAGTGTATACCTCAGATAAATATTATGTGGAGATTTGTGGCATATATGACTATATGATATATATGTACAATATCTGAAATACATCTTATGGAAATGTTTGTTTGATGATGAACTTCCAAAAAAAATTACAAAATAAATCTCAGCTGCTTCTTACGGCTCTACATGTTGACCGCAATGGACCTTGTCTCTCCCTAGTCACCTTTTTACTGTTTATTTAACTGAAGAACCTAAAGGTCAGGGTGTGGCTCTGGTGGAGTTGATAGGAAGACAGCAGGAGTAGGGGATGGACAGAGCGAAGCAGCAATTAAAACAAGGCATAAGCAAGAGTGATCAGCTTCGGGGTGAGGCGGTGACTGGATGTGGACCAGGCAATGACTGAACAGTACAGACATGGCAGGATAAAGCAGAGATCAACGTGGGTAAATGTGATTAGTGTAGAAAGGCGCAAGGGTAGCAGAGACTTGGTAGGCCGAAAGGACTGTTCCTGTGCTCTCTGATGCTGTACAAGACACAAATTTGAAGGAAGAGGGGAAACATTTAACAGGAATGTTTGTTAATAGATCTTCCCCATTTACACTTTCAGCCCTTCATAGAGTTCATAGAAGAATTAAATCTTCTTAATGTTGAAACAGGTGATTTAAGTTCAGGAAAAAATGTGACAGAAAATTTAAAACTCAGTATTAACATGGAATGACAGGCCTTGTATCTGGAGTGTTGTAAAGGAACTCCTGTTTGATGTGTTGTGGTGTACAGTATCTCCCATGTCGAGTGCTGTGATAGAGCCCTTGTTTCTGTTGCGTGGAGCTTGTATGTGGGATGATGTGGTGGAAATCCAGTTTTCTGTGTTGTGATGGAGTTTCCGTGTCACATGTTGTGGTGGAAATCCCATATTGCATGTTGCAATCCCACACTGCATATTGCAGTGGAGCTTTACACTGCATGCTGCGGTGGAGTTCCACGTTGTTTGTGGTTGACCCCACCACTGCACGTTAAGACGAAGCTTCACATTGCATGTTCCGGTGCACTCCCAAGTCTTACCTGCACAGGGCTCAGTGTTACATTCCCTGCTCTGGCTGGCACCTCCTGAGCACAGTGTGCCACCATTCTGGGGTCTTGGACTGTTGCACTCTCGCACACGGTGCTGAGTACCCCCTCCACAGGTCTCCGAGCACAGCATCCAGGGACCCCATGGACTCCAACCTCCATCCAGACGACAGCTTGGGTGTGGGGAACAATCCAGTTGCCCATCCACACATGTACTGCAAAAGAAATTAGATTAGGCAAGAAGAGCCAACATAGCGATGGAGTTCAGAGGGTTGGACCCAGGGTTCCCGATGGAGGGACAAGCCGTCCTGAGGGTGAAATTAGTGGTTCCAGAGAAAGGGCTTGTGTTGGCTGAACAGCAAATACGAGGGAAGGTTCAGTGTGACTTGTTCGGAAGTGAGGAGTCTGGCATTGTGGTAATGCTCCAGCTGGAAAGGATGGTGGTTCCAGGGAAGAAAAAGTGATGAAAGGGAGAGGCCAGTGGTCCCAGGACAGGAGATGATGAAGGAACCTAGTAGCCCTAGGTTTTCCTGATCCAGGAAAGGGAAGAGAGTCCCTGGAAAGTATCCTTTGAGAGGACTGTATCCGTGGGGGAATACCAGGTCCCCTCGCAGAGAATCCAGTATCCTAGGGAGGTAGATGATCTGAAGAAACTGCCTGATGGCCCTCAGAGGACAGAAGACCAGGGACGAGAGGTGCCCTGGAGGTGGGACAGAGCTTTGAAGGGAAGAGATGAGATACAACGGCAAGTCTCACCAGTTGCTGCACTCAGTGTCTCTGCTCTCTCCGGCTGCTGTGTATATCCAGTCGCCAGCCCCTGGGGACAGGCTCCACCCGCTGTTCACACTCGTGTCTGCGGAGAGAAGGAAAAGGAGTCAATAAATGTTCTAGATCACTGTCCTGCCTTCTTGTGTAAATGTCTCAACATTTCATTTTAAACCTGCAGTCAGGAGCAGGTTTCCAATGACTGGAGATTGGTAATTTGTTACAGGGCCATTTACCAGTGACGTGCACTGTCTGATTCCCTTGCTGGAGGATTGCTCAGAGCAGAGGCTGGGCCAGCCTCAAGAAGGTACCTCACGAAGGTTCCTGTCAGATCTCAGGAACTCACACTGTCCTGTTGCTTGTCATGGGTTGCCCTTGCTTACCTCGTGACTTACAGTGACACTCCCTCTGAGGAACACACGAGTTATTCTGCAGCAGCAGACCAGCAGGACATCCACAGGAAGGCCTGCAACTGGTGGGGTCACTGTCATCCAGGCAAAGTACATCTGGAGAGAGGTCATCACAGGACCGAGGACATGTCCGGCCACAGGGGAGCAAGACCTGGTCCCCAGCACAGTCTATGGACAAGAGCAAACAATTAGTGAACCCAGTCCTAAACCATAAACCTCCTCCCTGTGAGTGATCAAAGGATGGGCTCACACTGGAGCCCTGCGCCAAAGCACACACCCTCCCTGTGACCAAAGGATACCCCTAAACTAGGCCTCATTCCCAAAAAACGCCCCTTTCCATGAGTTCCTAGAGGACAGACCGAGATTTGACCAACTTCCCACCCTGTGATTGAGGAGAGGTCAGACCCAGACTGGAGTTCATGCACCTTCTATGGGTAATCAGAGGACCGATCCAGTTAGCCCAGTCTCTGAACCACACTCCCTGAAACTCTGGGATAATTAATAGTTCCACCATTAAGTTTTAAATAACATTAATTTGCTTTAATTCCTCCTTTTATTAGACTCCTGCTTTGGCCACATCTCTAGGAAGTTACCCGCCTCCTCTACCCTTTGCTGCATTGCAGGTGGTTTTGAGTATGGGAGTATTTGCTCTTCAGACATGCTGGCCTGAAAATAGGTGGAAAGGTATATTGTGCTGAGAAAAGGTCGAAGGGTATGAAGTGTGGGGTCATGCATTCCTCAGGATAATTTCTGGGAATGACAGTCTATTCAAGATACACTGGACAGTTTGAGGGTCTGTTTCTTGGAGTTTAGAAGAACAAGGAGTAATTTGTGCATTATTTTATGTATCTTAAATATACAAGATCCTTAATGAGGCTTGAGAGAGTAAACAGAGAAGTGTTTTCACTAGCAGGAGAGTATCGAACATCAGGGCAAGTTGCTTGACACGGAGGTGAGCAGAAATAACCTCTCTCAAAGGCTGTTGAATCTGTGAAATTCTCTGCCCCCTCACCCTCCCACCACTCCTGTAACTGTGCTGCCTATCAGAATATAGAACAGTACAGGCCCTTCAACCCACAATGTTGTTCCGACTATATAAACCTACTCCACAGTCAATCTAACCCTTCTCTCCAATACAACCTATAACCTTCCATTATTCTTTCATCCACATGTATATCAATGAATCTCATAAACGTCCCTAATGCATCAGCTTCTATCACCATGTCCCCACCACTCTCTGTGTAAAACATCTATGACATCTATCATCTCCCCTAAACTTTCTCTATTAACCTTAAATGGACATCCACTGGTATTTGGACATTAGGTACTGGCTGTCCAGTCCATCTATGCCTCTTATAATAAGACCATAAGATATAGGAGCAGAAGGAGGCCATTTGGCCATTCAATTGTAGGCTGATCCAATTCTTCCAGTCATCCCCACTCTCCTGCCTTCTCCCCATACCCTTTGATGCCCTGGTTAATCAAGAACCCATCTATCTCTGCCTTAAAGCACCCAATGACTTGGCCTCCACAGCCACTCGTGGCAACAAATTCCAGATTTACCACCCTCTGGCTAAAGTAATTTCTCTGCATCTCAGTTTTAAATGGACACCCTTCAATCCTGAAGTCGTGCCCTCTTGTCCTAGAGTCCCCTGCCATGGGAAATAACTTTGCCATATCTAATCTGTTCAGGCCTTTTAACATTCTGAATGTTTCTATGAGATTCCCTCTCATTCTCCTGAACTTCTGGGAATACAACCAGACGTTCCTCATACAGTAACCCTTTCGTTCCTGAAATCATTCTCGTGAATCTTCTCTGAACCATCTCTAATGTCGGTGTATCATTTCTAAAATAAGGAGCCCAAAACTGCAGACAATACTCCAAGTGTGGTTTCATGAGTGCCTTATACAGCCTCAACATCACATCCCTGCTCTTGTATTTTATACCTCTAGAAATGAATGCCAATATTGCATTTGCCTTATTCACAACTGATTCAACCTGGAGTTAACCTTCAGTGTATCTTGTACAAGGACTCCCAAGTCCCTTTACATCTCTGCATTTCAAATTCTCTCCCCATCTAAATGATAGTCCACCCATTTACTTCTTCCACCAAAGTGCATGATCATACACTTTCCAACACTGTATTTCATTTGCCACTTCTTTGCCCATTCCCCTAAACTATCTATGTCTCTCTGCAGTCTCTCTGTTTCTTCAACACAACCTGCTCCTCCACCTATCTTTGTATCATCAGCAAATTTAGCCACAAATCCATTAATCCCACAGTCCAAATCATTGGCATACATCGTAAAAAGCACCGGTTGCAAGACCGACCCCTGTGGAACTCCACGGGTAACCGGCAGCCAGCCAGAATAGGATCCTTTTATTCCCACTCTCTGTTTCCTGCCAACCAGCCAATGCTCCACCCACGCTAGTAATTTCCCTGTTAATTCCATGGGCTCTTATCCTGCTAAGCAGCCTCATGTACAGCACTTTGTCAAAGGCCTTCTGAAAATCCAAGAACACCACGTCTACTGCATCTCCTTTGTCTACCCTGTACTCCGTAATGTCATCCCTGACAATCGATTCCAACAACTTCCCAATGACTGATGTCAGGCTAACAAGTCTCTAGTTTCCTTTCTGCTGCCTCCCACCCTTCTTAAATAGCGGAGTAACATTTACAATTTTCCAGTCATTCAGTACAATGCCAGAGTCTATCAATTATTGAAAGATCATTGTTAATGCATTCGCAATCTCTCCAGCTACTTCCTTCAGAACCCAAGAGTGCATTCCATCAGGTCCAAGAGATTTATCCACCCTCAGACTATTAATATAATGGTCTATATGACTATATATGACTCAGACTATAATGGTGTGAGGGTGGATAAATCTCCTGGATCTGATCTTGTGTACTTCTATCAAGTTGCCTCTCATCCTCCTTTGTTCCAAAGGGGATTAAATTGACCTTATTTCTTACCTCCTTCACGTACATGAGGAGTAAAAATCTTTACGTTACGTCTCTGTCTGAATATGCAATGTGCAAATTATAGTAATTTGTAATAAACAGCATTACAACAGGACAGTCAATATAACATAGAAATACAATTGTGTCAGTGTGAATTAATCAGTCTAAAGGCCTGGTGGAAGAAGCTGTCCCAGAGCCCACTGGTCCTGGCTTTAATGCTGCAGTACCACTCTCTGCAGAGTCCTGCGATTGAAGGAAGTGCAGTTCCCATACCAGGCAGTGATACAGCCAGTCAGGATGCTCTCAATTGCACCCCTGTAGAAAGTCCTTATGATTTGGGGACTCATACCGAACTTCTTCAACCGTCTGAGGTGAAAGAGGCGCTGTTGTGCTTTTTTCACCACACAGCCGTTATGTGCAGACCTAATGGCGTCCTCGGTGATGTTTATGCTGAGGAACTTAAAGCTGTTCACTGTCTCAACCCCATTGATGTCAATAGGGGTTAGCCTGTCCCCATTTGTCCTGTAGCCCACAACCAGTTCCTTTGTTTTTGCGACATTGATGGAAAGGTTGTTTTTTTGACACCACAGTGTCAGGGTGCTGTCTTCTTCTCTGTAAGATGCCTCATTATTATTTGAGATTAGGCCAATCAGTGTAGCATTGTCAGCAAATTTAATTAGCAGATAGGAGCTGTGGGTGGCAACACAGTCATGGGTATACAGAGAGTAAAGGAGGGGGCTTAGGACACTGCCCTGAAGGCACCTGCGTTGAGGGTCAGAGGGGCAGAAATGAGGGAGCCCACTCTTACCACCTGCTGGCAATCTGATAGTAAGTCCAGGATCTAGCTACACAAGACAGGGTGAAGGCCGAGGTCTCTGAGCTTCTTGTCAAGCCTGGAGGGAATTAAGGTGTTTAATACTGAACTGAAGCCTTTCCTCATAAGACACATTCTCTAATCCAGGCAGCAATCTGGTAAACCTCCTCCTCTGCAGCCGCTCTAAAGCTTCCATGTACTTTCTACAACAAGGAGACCAGAACTGAACACCATACTCCAAGTGTGGTCTAGCCAGAGTTTTATAGAGCTGCAACATTATCTCATGGCTCTTGAACTCAATCCTCTGACTAAAGGCGGCCAATATACCATACACCTTCTTAAACACCCTATCAACTGGTGTGGACCCCCAAGGTCACTCTGTTCCTCCACACTGCGAGGAATCTAGTCAGTAACGTTGAACTTTGCCTTCAAGTTTGATCTTCCAAGGTGTATTACTTCACACTTTTCTAGATTGACTTCCATCTGCACTTCTCAGCCCAGCTCTGCATTCTGTCAATGTCCCAGTGTAATTTACAACAAACTTCTACAATGTCCACAAAACCATGAATCTTTGTATCATCTGCAAACTTACTAACCTGCCCTTTATTTCCTCATCTAAGTCACCTATAAAATTCACAAAGACCAGGGGTCCAATAAATATTTCCCCGTGGACCACTAGTGCGCAGCCTCCTGGCAGAATACACTCCATTTATTACACCCTCTGTTTTCAGCTAACTCCAAATGCACACAGCCCAGTTTTCCCGGATCCCATACCTCCTGACTTTCTGAATGAGCCCACCAACGGGGACTTTGTCAAATTCCACACTAAAATCCATATACACCACATCCACCACTCTACCATCTTCAATTTGATTCTTCACCTTCTCAAAAAACTCAGTCAGGCTAGTGAATCGCAACCTGCCCCTCATGAAGCCAAGCTGACTAAGCTTCTCTAAATCCTCATAAATCCTGTCCTTAGCTTGCCAACCACTGATGCAAGATTCACTAGAGTGACCTACACTATTCTAGAACAATCTGACAGTGATTTTCAAAATGGTGTTATGATGTTGTTCATGCCATTTTTACACTGGAAACTGAGCACAAGGAAGTTTTTAGGCCTCTTTCTTAAATCTCTCTCTCTGCCAATGTGTCTGTCTCCCTCGGTTTCTCTCTCCCATCCTAGTTCTCTCTCTCATTGTCCACAAGTGGTTTGTACAGACCTGTGCACAGACTGGAATTGGTATGACACATTCGGCTCTGCTCTGCCTCGCCTAGACACTGCACGCCACCAAATCGTTGGGGTGGCCTGTTACACCTCCGGGTTCGGATTGACACACCCACACATCCGTCACACTCTGACCACGCTGACCATGGACTCCAGGCACCATCCACTGCATGGAAAGAAACCAGACAGAGCACACACGGTTAGTCCATTCACAACCAATATGTGATAGATTTGTTTGTCATATTCTCTGTCTCCTCACTCCTGCTTCTCTCCCTCGCTTTCCCTCTTCCTTCATTCCGACTCCTCATTCTGCATCTACCAACACTCCTCCCTTTCTCCATAGCTCTGCTATTTCTCTGTCTCTCATCTGAATCCTCTCTTCCCTCTGCCTATATCTTCTATTCTCTGTCAACTCCCCACATTCCATTCCTCTTCCCACTCCACCATCAGAGAATAAAATTCCCACTAATCTGCCCACCTTAATCATCCACCCCCTCTCTTGCCCCAGGTTCTCTGAAGTCTTCCTTTGCTATTTAGTGCTGGATCCTTTGCAGTTACCTGGACAGAAGGACACGGAAGGGCAGCGTTCCACGGCAATCTGCAGGCCGATGTTTCCATGAACTTGCTCCGTTCCCTCGCACATTGTTCCATTGTTCCGAGGCTCTGGACATGCACAGGAACGGTATCGCGAAGTTGACTCCACACCGCACGTTTTGGAGCAAGGTGTCCATGGAGACCAGGAGCACCACCCTCCATCCACTGCAGAGGGGAGAGCACCTTGTCACTACAGACAGTGCGAGAGTTGAACTCGAAAGAGTTGGCAGACCAGTGAAACTGCAGCACAGGACTACAGAGTGGTGATCTTAGGCCAAAGCCTACAGTCACAGAGCCAGAGGATCATAGAAGGGCAGAAACAGGCACTCTGATCCAACTGGACCACGCTGACCAAAATCCCAACTCAGCTAGTCCCATTTACCTTCATTTGACCTATAATTCCTCATAACACAATGCTAGCATTCATTTCAAAAGGTCTAGAATGCAACAGCAGGATGTGATGCTGAGGCTTTATAAGGCACTGGTGAGGCCTCACCTTGAACAGCTCTGGGCACCTCATCTAAGAAAAGATGTGCTGGCATTGGGGAGGGTTCAGAGGCAGGTCACAAGGATAATGCTGTGTAAGAAAAGGTTATCATACAAGGAACATTTGGTGGCTGTGAGTCTGTACTCACTAGAATTTAGAAGGATGTTGGGAGGGAGGGGAGGAATTTCATTGAAATCTTTTGAATGTTGAAAGGCCTAAACACAGTAGATGTGGAAAGGATGTTTCCCATGCAGGGGAAGTCTAGGACAAGAGGGCACAGCCTCAGGATAGAGGGTCATTCATTTAAAATAGAGATGCAGAAAGATTTCTTTAGACAGAGGGTGGTGAATTTGTGGAATTTGTTGCCACAGGCAGCTGGGGAGGCCAGGTTGTTGGGTGGATTTAAGGCAGAGCTTGACAGGTTCTTGATTGGACGGCATTAAAAGTTATGGGGAGAAGGTCAGGGAGTGGAGCTGAGGAGGGGAAAAAAGATCAGCCATGATTGAAAGGCAGAGCAGACTCGATGGGCCAAATGGACTAATTCTGCTCCTATGTCCTATGGTCTTATGGTCTGATAATCTTTTCTAACCATGTACCTGTCCAACTGTCTTCTCAATGAGGCAACCTGCAGGCCAATGTTTCCATAAACTTGCTACAATACAAAACCAGATTGTCATGATTATGCTTGTATTTTGAAAGACCATAGAATATAGAATGATACAGCTCAGCACAGGCCCTTCAGCCCATGGTGTTATGCTGACCCTTTAACCAACTCGAAGATCAATCTAACCCTTCTCTCACACATAGTCTTCCATTTTTCTTTCATCCATGTGTCTTATAACTATATAAGAGAATCTTAAGTGTCCCTAATGTTTTAGCATCTGGTATTAGGCATTTCTGCCCTGGAAAACGGAGCTAGCTGTACATCCTGTCAATGCCTCTTATCATCTTTTACAACTTAATTAAGTCACCTCTCATCCTCCTTCTCTCTAAAGAGTACACCCCCTAGTCTGCTCAACCTTTCCTCAAAAGACATGCTCTCTAATCCAGACAAAATCCTGGCAAATCTCCTCTGTACCCTCTGTGAAGCTTCAATATCTTTCCTGTAATGAACGACCAGACTGAACCCAATACTCCAAGTATGGTCTAACTGGTGTTTTATAGAGCTGCATCATTATACACCGTACACCTTCTTAACCATCCTATCGAATGCATAGCAACTCTGAGGTATATCTGAACATGGACCCCAAAATTACTCAGTTCCTCCACACTGTAGAGAATCCCACCATTAATCTTGTACTCTGCCTTCGAGTTCAGCCTTCCGATGTGTATCTGAGCTTCATTTACTTTTAGGTTCCAGCACAACAAGCCAGTGCTGTCCAAATACACCCATGAGACAAATCAACCTCCTAGCCGGTACAGTTTTGGAATGTGGGAGGAAATTGGAGCACCCAGAAGCAACCCATGCAGTCGCAGGGAGAACGTACAAACTCCTTACAGGCAACGGCAGAATTACGCTGGCGCTATAACAGTGTTATGGTAACCGCTAAGTATGTATCACTTCACACCTTTCTGGACTGAACTCCATCTGCCAATTCTCAGCCCAGCACTGCATCCCATCTCTGTTGGATCTCTCCAATTCTCAACCCAGCACCAAATCCTATCGCTGTTGGATCTCTCCAATTCTCAGCCCAGCACCGAATCCTATCATTGTTGGATCTCTCCAATTCTCAGCCCAGCACCGAATCCTATCGCTGTTGGATCTCTCCACTTCACCCCATTACTTTCAATTTTCTTCCAACCCCTCAGACAACAGAGTTCATGGAGTTTAAGGTGAGAGGAAAGAGTTTAAACAGGATCTGAGTGCTAGGCTTCTTTACACAAAGAGTAGGTAATATCAGGAATCCACTGTCAGCAGAGATGCTGAAATCAGATACTGTCACTATGCTTGAGGCATTTAGATGGACACTTAAATAGGTGAGGGGCAAATGAGGTTAGTATAGAATGGCAAAATGACCAGCATGGGCATAATTGGCTGAAGGTCCATTTCTGCACTGTAAAATTCTATGCCATTTTAACCTCAGTTCCAAATTTCCACTATTCCCAGAAAGCTTTCACGGTTGCATTTCAAGAGCCCTTCTACCTCCACTTTACACCATCCTGACTGAGCTTCTACTTCTTCTTTAGGCATGAGAGTTCCAAAGATGCACAACCCTCTACAGAAAATATTTCACTTTATCGATTTAAATGGTGACCCTAGTTCTCCATGCTCCCACAGGAGGAAATATCCCCTCCACACCTACTATATCAATGCCCCTCCCACTCTTCTATTCCCCCCTCCCCCCCACCCACCCCAGCGGATACAAACCCTGCAGACACAACCTACCCATTCCAGGCATTATTTGAACAAGCCTTATTTGTAGCAATGACATCTTTGTTAAAATAAAGAGACCAGCAGTATGCAGCAGTCCAGATATGATCTCACCCTGCCCTAGGCAACTGAAGCAGCACAGTTTCCTAACTTTGCATTCAGTTTCCCCTCTATAAATGATAACATTTTCAGACTTCCTTATTACTCTCAGCTACTCTCATTCTAGGCTTTAGTGAGTTGGACACTGAACACCCGGCATCCTTTCATCTCAGAGCAATGTGACATTCAGCAACACTGAACCCCCCCCGCCCCCCATCAGAAACTGAACTGGAGTAGCCGCGTACACAATGTGGCTGCCAGAGTAGGTCAGACGCTGAATCCTGTGGAGAGTAACACACTTCCTGACTGCTCGGACCCGGCATGACCACCATCTACAAGGCTCATGTTAGGAGTGTGATAGGACACCCTCCACTTCCCTGGATAAGTGCAGCTTCAACAACATTCAAAACTGTCAGCACCTTACAGGACATAGCAGCCCACTATACAGACACCCCATCCGCAACTATCCCATCACTCCACCTCTGACACACAGTAGCAGCAGGTTGCAACTCACCACGACAGCACCTTCACAAATCCATCACTTCTACTAGTTAGAAGGACGAGGGCAGCAGGTGCTGGAGAACACCACGACCCATAGGTTCCCCTCCAAGCCACACAGCTTTCTGACTTGGAAATATATCACCAGTCCTTCACTATTGCAGGGTCAAAATCCTGGAACTCCTTCCTTAACAGTACGATGGGAATACCCACACCTAAAAACTGCAGTCAGTCAAGGATGCAGTTTGTCAGCACCTTCTCAAGGGCAACAGCAGATGGACAATTAACTGCTGGCTCAGCCTGCGAAGCCCACATCCTGTGAATAAATTAAAAAGCCTCTCACCATTTCTGTCTCTCTGTTAGCAACAACTTCAACAACTTTTCTAGTCTTGTCCATTTATGGTTTGTTATGGTAGCCAAGTTCTCACCAGATGGTCCTGGTTCCCCAATCATTGGTACAGATCTTGGTAATCCGGGGGGCATCCGAGCTAGCATGACCTTTCTTGTTCTTATCATTCACAACTAGTGAATGATAACAGGAAAAGTATTCGCACAGTTCCAGAGCAACATGCCAGTACTTGAACCAACCAAAACAGCAACTGAGGAGTTCTGGAAGAGTATATGGGAGAAAGAAGCATCACATGACACCAGTCGCAATGGCTGAAAGACCTACAAGCGAGCTTCTGCAACCTCCCAGAGGAAGAACCAGTCACCATCACAGCAGCAGATGTCCAGCAACAGGTAGCAAGTATGAAGAACTGAACATCACCAGGACCTAACATGACCCACCCTTTGGCTGAAAAAATTAACAGCATAACGTACACCGCCGGCAGGTCAAATGAACCAGCTGCTTGAAGCAGGCTCCCACCCTGACTGGCTCACTCAAGGACAGTACTCACAGTGAAGGATCCTCTCAAAGGAGCAACACCATCAAACAACCAGTCTGGAACCTGCCTGTCAACAACATAGAAGTTCCATCAGACTTCATGGCCGCCAAGCTGAAGGAACATGTGTGTAAATCCCTGAGCCCTGTTCAGAGGGGGATTGGTAATGGAACCAGAGGCTCTAAGCACCAACTACTAGTTGTCAAAGCAGTCACGTGGGACTCTAAGACCAGGCAAACCAACCTAAGTACAGCCTGATTGATTACGAGAAAGCATACAACTCAATGCCCCACACATGGATCCTGGAAAGCCCGTCTCTGTACAAGGTCAACAAGACACTAAGGACTTTCATCAAGAACTCAGTAGGCTGTTGGGGGACAATGCCAGAAGTTAACTCAAAGACTCAGTTAAATCCTTGCTGGATGGTTCTTAGTTGAACTGTGCTTTTTCAGGAGAGGTAAACAAGATACAATGAGTGGAGACTATCCTTTTAATTGTAATTGTGTCCAATTCAATTCAGGTCAAATAATTTCAGTTGTTTAGACTGAAGATGAAGTACATGGAGTCATAGGGCACAGAAACAGGCCCATCGGCCCATCATGGCCTTGCTGTCCATCGGGATGTTTCTACACCAATCCCATAGACTAACGGAGGCCTACACTACACACACCAATCCCATTTACCAGTCTCCTCAGCCTTGGTGATTCAGATACCACTGAAGCGTTGCAGGAGTCTTTGCCACCATCATCCTCAGGAGGCAAACATCTCAATACCAACCACCCCCTGGGCAGAAACAACTCTTCTTTATAACACCTTTAAATCTCTCATTCCTTCCCTTAACCTAGTCCCTCTGGTTATAGATTGCTAGTTTACTGCTGTCTTCCCTATCAATGCCCTTCATGACACACAAGTCAGTGATAATAAGGAACTCATCAAATCGAGCAGCATCCATGGAGGGGAACAAACAGTTGACGTTTCGGGCCGAGTCCCTTCATCAGGACTGGAAAGGAAGAGGACAGAAGCCTGATTAAGGTGGGGGGAGGGGAAGGAGTACCAGCTGGCAGATGATTGGTGAAGTCAAGTAAGGGGCAACAAAGTTAGAAGCTGTGGGAGGGGTAAAGGGTGGAAGGTAAGGAAGGGGCTGAAGAAGAAGAAGGAATTAGATAGGTGAAAACAGTGGACCATGGGGGAAGAAGGGGCACAAAGGGAGGTGATGGGTAAGAGAAGCAAAGAGAAAGGGTGAAAGGGAAATCAGGAATGGGGAATGGAAAAAGAGAGAAGGGTGGGGGTGAAATTACTGGAAGTTAGAGAAGTCTATATTTATGCTATAAGGTTGAAGACTACCCTTTCATTTGTAAAACTTCTTTTTAAAAAACTTGATGGCTAGCTTTTCCTTGCTTACCTAATATTTACAGTATTTAATATAGAACATAGAATGGTACAGCACAGTACAGGCCCTTCAGCCCACAATGTTGTGCCAACCTTTTAACCAACTCTAAGATAGATAGATAGATACTTTATTCATCCCCATGGGGAAATTCAACTTTTTTTCCAATGTCCCATACACTTGTTGTAGCAAAACTAATTACATACAATACTTAACTCAGTAAAAAATATGATATGCATCTAAATCACTATCTCAAAAAGCATTAATAATAGCTTTTAAAAAGTTCTTAAGTCCTGGCGATTGAATTGTAAAGCCTAATGGCATTGGGGAGTATTGACCTCTTCATCCTGTCTGAGGAGCATTGCATCGATAGTAACCTGTCGCTGAAACTGCTTCTCTGTCTCTGGATCGTGCTATGTAGAGGATGTTCAACAGTTGAGCATCATCGATCTCTAGAGCAGGGAGTTGCAAAGATTCATCACCCTCCAGGTGAATGGCTGACTCCTTACTCAAATTTCACTTCTTTTTTAAATTCTTTCAGTATCTTTAAGATCTGAGAGACCATGGAAACTTCTTCAAGACTTAATCAAGAAGTTGAAATGCAATCTATAAATTTAACTTGGAAACCTAAGCAATCCATACACTGCAAACTTTTTCTTTCAAAATATAGAGAGCAACATTTTCTATATGTGCAAGTCTCTTCACAAATATGACTAAGATAGAATAGCACTATGTCTGTATTTAAGTACTTTTGATTAGTTAACAGTCCAGATAACTTACAAGAGACCATAGTAAGCAACTTACAAAACCTGTCCACATTCCTTTGCATGGTTCACACAGGTCACTTGCCCATTCATATTTATATCATTTGTCAACTTGGATACGCCTTGTCCTGTTTCTTCATCTAAGCCACAAACACAAAACCAAGCAGAGATAGGGTGGCGCTTTGTAGAGTACCTGTATTCAGTCCACAGGTAAGGTCCTGGTCGCTCCATCCTCTCCCATGCTGACCTCTCTACCTGTCCCCTGTTAGAAGTAGGGCACATTACAGCCTTCCAGACTGAACATCAGCTTCTCAAAATGCAAGTAACTCTGTTTATCTGTCAGTATGAGAACTGGCCGTTCGTGCCCATCTCCCATCTGTGATTTTCCTCTCTGAACTAGAATACCCTGAGCTGGTGGGCAAGTCCCACAGTCCTTTAATTAGCATCACAACACAAGTGCTTCCAACTGCCTCATTAACCCACCTGATCTCACCTTATCACAAATAATCACTTATTCTCTGCAATTTGCAGACCCCAGTCAGTTTGGATTGGCAAAAACATCTCCACAGTCTCCATCAGCACAGGTGAACCACAGGGACGTGTATTTAGCTCCCTGTTCTATTTGCTTCATACCCACGAGGGTGTGGCTAAGTACAGCTCCAACACCGTATCCGAGTTTGCTGATGACACCACTGTTGTATCACAGGTGGTGATGAATCAGCATACAAGAGGGAGATTGGAAATTTGGCAGAGTGGTGTAATAACAACAACCTCTCACTCACTGCCAATAAGACAGAGGAACTGATTGTAGACTTCAGGAGAGGGGAACCAAAGGTCCACGAGCCAGTAATCATCAGAAGATCAAAGGCAGAGAGGATCAGTAACTTTAAATTCCTGGGTGTCACTATCTCAAAGGACCTGTCCTGGTCCCATCATATAAATATAAATGTGAATACAGTACAGCAGTACCTCTACTTGCTCAGAATTCGATAGAGATTTGGCATGTCATCAAAAACCTTGGCAAACTTCTGCAGATGTGTGGTGGCAAGTGTGCTGACTGGCTGCATTACGGCCTGGTATGGGAACACCAAAGCCTTTGAACGGAAAATCCTACAAAAGGTAGTGGATTCAGCCCAGTACATCACGGGTGAAACCTTCCCAACCATTGATCATATCTACCTGAAATGCTACAGTAGAAATGCAAAGATCCTCACCACCCAGGCCATGCCCTTTTCTTGCGGCTGCCATTAGGTAGAAGGTACAAGTGCTTCAGGACTCACACCACCAGGTTAAAGAACAGTTACTATTGCTCCATCAGACTCTGGAACAAAAGGGGATAACTATACTTATTTACACTCTTATCTTGTAATTTCATGCTCGTTAGTTATTGCTATTTATTTATATTTGCATTTGCACAGTTTATTATCCATTGATCCTGCTTACAGTTACTGTTCTATAGATTTGCTAAGGATGCCCACAGGAAAGGATTCTCAGGGGGGTGTATGTGGTGACATGTATGCACTCTGTAATAAATTTTACTTTGACTTTGAACTAATAACAACTTCGTATTTTCTCAGTCCCAGTTCTGATTAAATCTTCCTCTTTCCACAGATGCTCCCTGGCCTGCTGAATGTTTCCACGATCTTCTGGTTTTATTTGTAGTATTTGTCTGAGCAATTATTTAAAAGGTGTTTGAACAGGCACTTGGACAGGAAAGGAGTAGAGTGAATATGGGTCCAATGCAGGCAAATGGGATTAATGTAGAAAGGCATCACTGTCAGCATGGATGCAGTGGACTGAAGGGCCCATTTCTCAACTCTACGTTCTATACCTCCATAATTATATCATGGCTTTTGGAATTATTTATTTAGAGGTACGGCACAGAACTGGCCCTTCCAGCCCAATGAGTCACACCAGCCAGGAACCCACCTATTTAACCCTAGACTGATCACAGGTCAATTTACAATGATCAATTAACCTATTAACCGATTCGTCTTGTGACTGTGGGAAGATCACAGATAACATTTCGTTCCACATTATCCACCCTGCTGGTTACATCTTTAAAGAACTCCATCAGGTTTGTCAGCTTCCCTTCATGAAACCATTTCACGGCATCATTTGACAAAGTCCATCGTTACCATCATCTCGTTGTCAGTTGTTTAACTGGTCAGCCACATGCACAGACATCAAGCCAGTGCACATACCTATACCTACCATCACAGGGGTGACTGGTGCACATCAGCTCCCCCTCCACGCAGGAACTGCAACCAAGAGAAAGTGGATGTTAGAACCAAGCTGCATCCAAACGGTAGATTGTAAACCAGCTTTCCCTGACCAGAATGTGCAATGATCGGGTACTACTGAATTCACCACAATCACATGACCCACTCAGTTAAAATGTGAAAAATACAGACAGTTACTGAGATCTTTGAGCATTAAACTTTACACTTATTAATTTCTGGGATCTGGGTGTCACTGACAAGGTCAGCATTAATTGTCCATCCCTAATGGCTCTTGAGAAAATGTTGGTAAGTCTTGAATCAGAGAATTCCAGATGGCGAAGGTACAATTGGTCACTGAAGCTACTCCAAGAGCACCTTCCAAACCATCAAGCTCTACCAGCAAAACGGGCAGCAGGGAACTCCTGCTGGAGGGGTTTGGACCATGTGAGGCAGAAGGGTTTAGATGTCATTAGCTTGACACAACATGGTGGGATGAAGGGACTCTTCCTGCACTGCATCATGCTAGTTCTAAAGTTCTGAGATCAAGTTCAGTCTGAAACAGTGTGGATGAGTACACAGGAACTGAGGAATCCACCTCCTTCCAGGCCGTGGACCTCCACACCTGTCTACTGTAGAGGTGAAAAATCTAATCCCGGACCTTGCTTCTGCCTTCAACGAGAAAGGGCCATGCCATGCCAGTGTGAAAGGGTGGGAGTGATCTCAGCTGGAAAAAAGCAGCCGAGTTCCCTTGTAAAAGGCCAGCAGAGTAGTTACCAGGGCCTCGACCACTCCCTTCCAATCCTCAAAAGTAAATGAAAGGGAGCAATGTCTTGTCATCATGTTTATCAGTCAAGTGCTTGAGTTTCCGATGTTATAGGGACTGGTGAACCCCTCTATGCTAAACAGTGACTGCATTCAGTAAGCATTGACTACTTGAGGAATTTCAGTTCAGGGCCTATGAGCTGCAGTCAGAGTTCTGCACATTGTGACACACAAGGGAGGGGGAAAATTACCCAGATACAGTCCGGAGGAAGTTACATTGCTTGGATTAACTTGCTTTAACCTGGTGAATGGTGAGGGAGAGGACAGTGTGACTACTGAAGAGGCAGGTAGGAGGACCCAGGATGAGTTCTTTTTGGAGCCTCAGCCCCTTCAAGAAATTTTACGGTGAGAGGGACAAAGATTTAAAAGGATCCTGAGGACACCTTTCTTAAGCAGAGAATGATGTGCACAGTATACGGAAAGACTTCTAGAGAAAGGAGTAGTGGCAGATACAATAACAATATTTAACCTGGCAGATAAGTGGATAAGAAAAGTTTAAAAGGAATATGAGCCAAACATGGGAAATTAGGACTGTCTTAGGTGGGCATCTTAGTTTTCATGGACCAGTTGGGCAAAAGAGCCTGTTTTCATGTCATCCAACTCCTACTCCTGTGTGGTCAAGGGTGGGGACTGCAGGGAGGCTGAACATGGTGCCAGCTGGGGCTGAAATGAGAAATGCAGTATCACAACAGATAGCATTTTGAGGGGAATGGAGAGGGCTACCTGCAACAGAGACATCAGGACCTGAAGATTGCATTGTCTACTTGTTGCTAAGGTTAAGGACACCTTTCCTGTACTGGTGAAGAGCTTGGAATGGGAGGAGGAGGATCCAGGTGGGCACAAAAGATGTAGCCAGAAAGGAGGTAGCTTGGGACAGAATTCAAAAGCAGAGCCCCGAGGGCAATAATCTCCAGATCGCTACCTGAGCCATGTTTAAATTGGCAAAAAGTGAAGAGGATTAGAGAGATGAAGATGGCTCAGAGGAGGGTGGGAGAAAAGGGTTCCAACTTATGGGACTCTTGCATCAATACTGGGAAGAAATGGGTTCCTATCTATGGAACACTTGCAACAGTACTGGGGAGGAAAGAGTTGTACCCTTGCGATGGGCAAGACTTGTGACAAGGAAGTGTAAAGGAGTGAGATAGATCAGCTGGTTGAGTAGAGTCACAACAATAATCCAGCATTCAGTGTTGGTAAGACTAAGGAATTGATTGTGGACTTCAGGAAGGGGGAAAATCAAGGGATCAGCAGTGGAAAGGGTGAGACAATTCAAGTTCCTGGGTGTCAACATCTCTGAAGATCTATCTTGGGCCCAACATATTAATGCAATTACAAAGGCACAACAGTGGCTATATTGAGGAGATTGAGGAGACTTGGGATATCACCAAAGATGCTCCTAAATTGATATAGATGTATCATGGAGAGCATTCTAACTGGTTGCATCACTGTCTGGTATGGAGGGAACACTGCACAGGATCAGAAAAAGCTGCAGAAAGTTGCAAATTCAGCCAGCTCCATCATGGATATTAGCAAAAGGTAATGTCTCAAAAGCGCTCCATCCATCATTAAGGACCCCATCACCTAGGACATGCCCTCTTCTCATTGCTACCGTCAAGGAGGAAGTACAGGAGCCTGAAGCCACACACTCAATATTTTAGGAATACAGTAGCTTCCTTCTCACTGCCATCAGATTTCTGAATGGACAATGAACCCGTGGACAATACCTATATTTTTCTTTTTTTCCCTCTGTTTATACACTAGTTATTTAATTATATAAAGATATAATATATAAAAATTAAATATATAATTTAATTAAATAAAAATAGAGGACATTGCCTCAAGATTCAGCAGAGAAGATTTAGGACAGAGGTGAGGAGAAACTGCTTTTCCCAGAGAGTGGTGAATCTGTGGAATTCTCTGCCCAGGGAAGCAGATGAGGTTTCTTCACTAAATATATTTAACACACAGTTGGATAGATTTTTACATAGTAAGGGAATTAAGTGTTATGGGGAAAAGGGAGGTAGATGGAGCTGAGTTTACAGACAGATCAGCCATGATCTTATTGATCTTATGGCAGACTCAATGCGCGCGCACACACCTTATTGTAAATTATAATTGTTTTAAATTATGTATTGCAATATACTACCGGGGCTAAACAACATATTTCATGACATACATGAATGATATTAAACCTAATTCTGTTTTTGACTCAATTTCTTCCAGTTCAGAGAATTCCAGAGATCGACATCCACTGAGAGAAGATATTTCTACATATCTCAGTTTTACATGACCAGTCCTTTAACTTGCAGTTACATCTCCTGTTGATGGCTTCCTCCTGCTGCTAATTTCTTGTGTTATGACAGGCCCTACAAGAGCACCAGTTTGTAGTTCAGCTGAGTGGTCACTTTCTAGAGAAGACGAGGTTTGTTGATCAGGAAGCACAAGAGTGACACTCACCAGTTATTGCATCCATCATTCCCAGGTACAATTCTACCTGGTAAGTATCTTTTCCTTGTCACTAAATCAAGACATGAACAGTCCTGTCGATCAACACATGTGGTTCCATTCTCATTTAACACCTTGCCATTTGTACAGTAGCAACCTGGTTCACAGCTCCAGATACAGAACTAAAAAAAGAGTAACAGACAGACAATAGTGATGTGAATACACCGTGTATACAAGTGACAGGTAAAGAGATGTGCAGTGAGGTACAAACATATCATTGCTTTGGTCCTGAGATGTGATTTCACTCCAGTGAACAGCAGTCTGACCCGAATCGTCCATGGTTTGACCCCATCAATAATTGTGACCCTGATGTATGGTGTTTTGACCATATTGTGTGGTAGTTAGACCCCAGTCTGTGGAGTCAGACTCTAATCTGTGGGATGTTAACTCTTGCCAATGGAAAGTGACCTTAGCTGGTTCTAGTTTAACCAATGGGGCTTGACCCCAGTTATGGCTGGCTTTGAAACACAACCTCATTTGACCACTAAGAACTTGTAACCTTTTCTTGAATAGAAGCCCAGGAGATAAGGAAGATGACAGTTACCGTGAGGTCAGAGCAGGTTCGAGGACAAGCAGGTCCACAGGGGTCGTACACAGAACCAACAATGGATGAACAATCTGTAACTGAAATAAAATGGAGCAACGGTCAGAAAAAATCTGATGGAATTGGAGCCCACTGACCTCATTTTCCTGCTCAACGTTCACACGGACCCTTGGAATTACAATCAGGAGCACCAGAATCTTAGAAAATAACACCAAAGGAAGAAGCCTTTTGGATGGCTGTCATGTGCTGGCCAATAAATAACTCCCTAGTCAAATCTCACCCTCTCCACTGGGTCCACGGCCCTGCAGGTCACAGCTCTTCAACACATGTACAGCTCTAGTGTAAATGTAGAGAGACCTTCTGCCTCTCCCACCCTTTCAGGCAGTGATGTCCAATCTCCACCAATTTCTGGGGGGAAATTCCCTGTATCCCCACCTCATCCTTCCACTGATTACTTTAAATCCCTGGCCTTTGATGCTTGACCCTTCCACTGAGAGAAAAAGGTAATTTACTCATTTGAGGCTCCTCACTTCAATTAAGTCTTGCAACTCCCTGTGTTGTAAAGAAAGCAAACCTAGCTTATCAGTCTCAGAGTGCAGTGGTCCCAGAGCGAGGGCTTTAGTGAAGATGATGACTTGTGAATAGCAACAGCTGGCTATCTTTGCATTTAGTTACTGCTTTAATTCACTAAGAGAGGGACTTCAGATTCCAACAGCTTGTACTTTGAGAGTAATAAGTTCCTTCCTTAATTCAGAGTACCAAGAGCTAGCCATAGCAAAACAAAATCAGCTTCATGAGCTTTCCTCACACACTACATGAAATGTCAGAGGGAAGACCAGTTGAAAAACAAACTCTGGAGGCACTCAGCAGGTCAGGCAGCATCTGCGGAGGGAAACAGGTTTCAAACCGAAATGTCAGCTGTCCGCTCTCACCATAGATGCTGCAGACCCACTGAGTTCCACCAGCAGTTTCCATTTTTCCTTCAGATTCCAGGATCTGCAGTCTTGTGTCTCCATCTCCAGTGTTTCTGATGACCATGTGTGCAGGAATGTGTCCAGCTGCAGCTCCTGATTGACATCATCGTGCATCTGGAGCTGTGGACAGATTCACTGCGGAACATCTGTGATTTTGAGCACATGGTGAGTAGAACAGTTTGAGAACTAGTCACCCCACAATTATTGTCTGAAGAGGTAGAAAGGCATGGGTGACCTTCAAGCGGAGCAGTGGGCACAGGCAGGAAAAGCAGCAGCCCCCCTGTGGCCAGCTCACATGTACATTGAAATGCATCATTTGCATCAATGACCAACACAGCTCCAGAACTATGCTAGGTGCAGCCCACGGCTGTCACTCTGTTTCTGGTGTCAACAATGCCCACAACTTACCTGCCCATGTATCTTGAAATGTGGGAGGAAACCAGAGCACTCAGAGGAAACACACATGGCCACAGGAAGACCAGACAGTGGCAGGAATTGAACCCCAATCTTGATCAATGGCACGGTAAAGTGTTACGGTAACCACTATGCTACTGAGCCACCTCACTGTTAACAGAAGTCTAAACAGACACATTGTTTGGGATAACATTGGGAAGGAATGGCCTGTTGGGAGGAAGTAGCCCGGTTTATGGCACCATGGTTGGTTCTGCTGCAAAGGGCAGCTGGGAAAAACCAGGAGAGCTGTAGTGATAGATAATTCGGTTGCGAATGGAGCAGACAAATGTTTCTGTGACCTGGTGTGGACGATGCGTTGCCTCCCTGGCACCAGTCAGAAATGTCTCAAAGTGGCTATGGGGCTTTCTAAAAGTGGAGGGTAATTAGCTAGAGAGGTGCTATGTGCTAATGCTAATGACATAGGACAGAGCCAGGAAATCCTGCCATGAACTGGGAGGGCAAGGTCAAAGTCTCAAAGGTTATAACTGAATAATTTCCAGTACCACATACAAGTGTGGTTACAGCATGATAGATCCAGTGACTGTGAGGCTAAGTGGATACTGTAGGAGGGAGGACTTTTGATTTCTGTATCACTGAGGCCATTCCTGGAGAAGGTGCAAACTGTAAAAGTGAGTTAGGCAACACCTGCTGGTGCTGTTGGGGAGGATTTAAACTCCTCCCTCCTCCCTCCTACAGTATCCCCTTAGCCTCACAGTCAACAGGGGAATGGGCCAGAGTATAAAAGTACAGTTGAGGGACAGTGTGGTCGAATATTGAAGGGAAACTTAATCAGGCCGCCAATGTTCAAGAACAGAAGAGCAGGACTAGAGGAATCCGAAACAGTGCAAAGTGCACAACAGTACTGATGTGGCCTCAATAACACCCTGTGCAATTGTAACAAAACAACTGTTTCTCAACTCCAATCCCTTCACAATTAAGTCCAAAATGCTGCTTGCCTTTTTAACTACTTGCTGAATATACCCACAAACCTTTTGTGACTCATGCACTTGAACACTTAGATCCCTTTTAATTCCCCTCATTGAAGTGCATCGCAGTCTTCCCCACATTGCACTCGCTTCGATCTTCACCCACTCGTTCACTCTGTCTGCATCCTGTGGCAGAATCACTATGCCCTCAGCACAACACGCCCTTCAACCTATTTTCCTATCAGCATGAAACTAAGGAGCCAAATCCCAAAGAGATGCAAGAGTAACATGTCCCAACATTAACTGGGATCCTCTCACACCAGACAGGCCAGTCTCACATTAGAACAGCTGATTTCAGTGTTCAGCCCTACGGGCGAAGTAGGCCAGGACAAAGGTAAAAGGCTCTGTTTTCATGTTGGGATTTGTTAAGACTGTGCAAGCGACATTCCTCTCCTCTTCTCTTCTCACATATTCCTTCCTCCTCTCCCTCCTCACATATTCCTTACTCCTCTCCCTCCTCACATATTCCTTCCTGCCCTTCCTTCTTCCTCTTCCCTCTTCACATATTCCTCCTTCCCCTTCCCTCTTCACATATTCCTCCTTCCCCTTCCCTCCTCACATATTCCTCCCTCCCGTTCTCACATATTCCTTGACCTGCTGAGCACTTCCATTTTAATTCCCTCAGACCGTTACCTGGGCATTGCACTTTGGAGCACAGCTCGGACACGGTGCCTGGACCCACGCAGAAATCTCCGTCACCCTGTGGAGCAGGGTTGTCACATAGTCGGCTGCGAGATCGCACACCCTCTCCACAGGTCCGTGAGCAGTCTGTCCACGTGGCCCAATCACCCCACTGTCCAGACTCTGCAATGAGGTAGATCAGTGTCACTTGAACAGAAATACTGTACCAACCAAGAATGGAATTAGAAATAAACTGATCAGCTCTGAGCAGAGACCTTCATCCCAGACTCCTGTCAGGATGAGCTTCTAATCCTAAGATCTCACAGGATTTATGTCCACTGACCAGCAGAGTGATTCTCACACACCCCACTGCCATTTCACATCGTACCCCATTGAATCCCACCCTGCCATTACCCCCACCGTAATATCTCACTCTGTCCTCACTCCCAATCCTATATCGTATCCCACTCTGTCCAATCTAGTTCCTTTCTCACTCCTCCGCACAATAATATTCTGACTGGCCCCGCTCCCCGTTGCCGGCACTCACCAGCACAGGGCTGAATGTTGCAGGGAGAATCTTCTTGTTCGGGGCCATTGCAAGCCAGACCACTGCCAGATGCAGGGGGATTGGAACAGAATCGGAATCGCTGCTGCCTTCCCCCTCCACAAGAAGTGGAGCAGTCACTCCACGGAGACCAGTTCGACCAGTGACCATCCACTGTGAAAGAAGAACTCCAGTGAATCTCCACGTCTACTGTACGTACCCAATGCATCAGTGTGTAGGCGGAGGGACAAGGTGGGTGGGGGGTGAGTCAGACGGGAGGATGAGGGCTGCCCACAGTCAGGCAGCGGGGCAGTTAGGGACTAGCTCAATGAATGGGAGATCAGAGTCAGACTGTGAAGGGGGGGGCCAATTTGTGAGAAAACAGATTATAAGAGAGGGTGCGGAAGAGGCAAATGCCAGAGGAGAGGTGAATGTTGAAGGGGGAGTGTTGTGACGGATCCACTTCAGTGTTGGCGGGAAGCAGCAGTGAGTTGGGTCACAGTAAAAGGGGAATTGAAGCTGTGGGTCACAAAGGAGGAATTTACAGACAACAAGGGCAGGAACACAGGGTTGCAGCTTTGCCCAGTGGGTCAGGGTCAGGGTTTTACAGGGTTCTGGGATGGTAGGGGATTATTGATGAGCTCCTGTGGGAGGCAGGGGTGGACTGAAATTTTTCTCTGCAGTTGAGATTTAGATAAGGAAACATTTGTGATCTTGTGTGGTTCTGCGATGATCACAGATTCACGATGTGCTGATATCTATTCCAGGCTCTTCTCTTTAAAACAGGTTGACATCGGGGAAGGGAGAGGTTCCTCACCATCACACAGCTGCTGCGAGCAATTTCCAATCTGGCCACTTAGACAAGAGCTGAGGACAGAGGATAAAATATATATTTATCTGCAAAGTTTGTCGTTCACAATAACAGACACTGTCCTAGACAGAGAGAACAGACACAATGACCCAGACAAAAGAAGAGACATGGTCACAGACAGGGGCAGAGACACACACACTGACACAGACACAACAACAGAGACACGGTCGCAGACAGGGTCAGAGACACACACACTGACAGAGACACAACAACAGAGACACGGTCGCAGACAGGGACAGAGACACACACACTGACAGAGACACAACAACAGAGACACGGTCACAGACAGGGGCAGAGACATGGTCACAGACAGGAGCAGAGACACACACACTGACACACGGTCACAGACAGGAGCAGAGACACACACACTGACACAAACACAATATATTCCAGCCCACTGCAAGCTGAGGGGCGATTCCCCTGTATGCTCTAATTCCACTGCATTTATTGAGGGTCCCCAACAGAAGCAGAAGCTCCTCACTTACCAGGTGCTGCATCCTCTCACCACACTGGCTCCAGAATGATAAATCTCACCTCCTTCGACACACGGGCACTCAGCAATAGGAATGCACCGACCGTCCTGGAAAACATCGACAGCTGCATCTAACAACCTATAGCTTCAGGATTTGGAATCACCACAAATCCAAACCCACTCACCTCATCAGCCACATCCCTCAATCCCACTCACCCCATCAGCCACATCCCTCAATCCCACTCACCCCATCAGCCACATCCCTCAATCCCACTCACCCCATCAGCCACACCCCCTCAATCCCACTCACCCCATCACCACATCCCTCAATCCCACTCACCCCATCAGCCACATCCCTCAATCCCACTCACCCCATCACCACATCCCTCAATCCCACTCACCCAATCACCACATCCCCTCAATCCCACTCACCCCATCACCACACCCCCTCAATCCCACTCACCCCATCACCACATCCCTCAATCCCACTCACCCCATCAGCCACATCCCCTCAATCCCACTCACCCCATCAGCCACATCCCTCAATCCCACTCACCCCATCAACCACATCCCTCAATCCCACTCACCCCATCAGCCACATCCCCTCAATCCCACTCACCCCATTAGCCACACCCTTCAATCCCACTCACCCCATCACCACATCCCTCAATCCCACTCACCCCATCAGCCACATCCCTCAATCCCACTCACCCCATCAGCCACATCCCCTCAATTCCACTCACCCCATCAGCCACATCCCTCAATCCCACTCACCCCATCAGCCACATCCCTCAATCCCACTCACCCCATCAGCCACATCCTTCAATCCCACTCACCCCATCAGCCACATCCCTCAATCCCACTCACCCCATCAGCCACATCCCTCAATCCCACTCACCCCATCAGCCACACCCCCTCAATCCCACTCACCCCATCAGCCACATCCCTCAATCCCACTCACCCCATCAGCCACATCCCCTCAATCCCACTCACCCCATTAGCCACACCCTTCAATCCCACTCACCCCATCACCACATCCCTCAATCCCACTCACCCCATCAGCCACATCCCTCAATCCCACTCACCCCATCAGCCACATCCTTCAATCCCACTCACCCCATCAGCCACATCCCTCAATCCCACTCACCCCATCAGCCACATCCCTCAATCCCACTCACCCCATCAGCCACATTCCTCAATCCCACTCACCTCATCAGCCACATCCCCTCAATCCCACTCACCTCATCAGCCACATCCCTCAATCCCACTCACCCCATCAGCCACACCCCCTCACACTCACCCCATCAGCCACATCCCTCAATCCCACTCACCCCATCACCACATCCCTCAATCCCACTCACCCCATCAGCCACATCCCTCAATCCCACTCACCCCATCAGCCACATCCCTCAATCCCACTCTCCCCATCACCACATCCCTCAATCCCACTCACCCCATCAGCCACATCCCTCAATTCCACTCACCCCATTAGCCACATCCCCTCAATTCCACTCACCCCATCAGCCACATCCCTCAATCCCACTCACCCCATCAGCCACATCCCTCAATCCCACTCACCTCATCAGGCACATCCCTTCAATTCCACTCACCCCATCACCACATCCCTCAATCCCACTCACCCCATCAGCCACATCCCTCAATCCCACTCACCCCATCAGCCACATCCTTCAATCCCACTCACCCCATCAACCAGATCCCTCAATCCCACTCACCCCATCAACCACACCCCCAATCCCACTCACCCCATCAGCCACTTCCCTTCAATTCCTCTCACCCCATCAGCCACATCCCTCAATTCCACTCACCCCATCACCACATCCCTCAATCCCTCTCACCCCATCAGCCACATCCTTCAATTCCACTCACCCCATCAGCCACACCCCCTCAATCCCACTCACCCCATCAGCCACATCCCCTCAATCCCACTCACCCCATCACCACATCCCTCAATCCCACTCACCCCATCAGCCACATCCCTCAATCCCACTCACCCCATCACCACATCCCTCAATCCCACTCACCCCATCAGCCACATCCCCTCAATCCCACTCACCCCATCACCACATCCCTCAATCCCACTCACCCCATCACCACATCCCTCAATCCCACTCACCCCATCAGCCACATCCCTCAATCCCACTCACCCCATCACCACATCCCTCAATCCCACTCAACCCATCAGCCACATCCCTCAATCCCACTCACACCATCAGCCACATCCCCTCAATCCCACTCACCCCATCAGCCACATCCTTCAATTCCACTCACCCCATCAGCCACATCCCTCAATCCCACTCACCCCATCAGCCACATCCCTCAATCCCACTCACCTCATCAGGCACATCCCTTCAATTCCACTCACCCCATCACCACATCCCTCAATCCCACTCACCCCATCAGCCACATCCCTCAATCCCACTCACCCCATCACCACATCCCTCAATCCCACTCACCCCATCAGCCACATCCCCTCAATCCCACTCACCCCATCACCACATCCCTCAATCCCACTCACCCCATCACCACATCCCTCAATCCCACTCACCCCATCAGCCACATCCCTCAATCCCACTCACCCCATCACCACATCCCTCAATCCCACTCAACCCATCAGCCACATCCCTCAATTCCACTCACCCCATCACCACATCCCTCAATCCCACTTACACCATCAGCCACATCCCCTCAATCCCACTCACCCCATCAGCCACATCCTTCAATTCCACTCACCCCATCAGCCACATCCCTCAATCCCACTCACCCCATCAGCCACATCCCCTCAATCCCACTCACACCATCAGCCACATCCCCTCAATCCCACTCACCCCATCAGCCACATCCCTCAATTCCACTCACCCCATCAGCCACATCCTTCAATTCCACTCACCCCATCAGCCACATCCCACAATCCCACTCACCCCATCAGCCACACCCCCTCAATCCCACTCAACCCATCAGCCACATCCCTCAATCCCACTCACACCATCAGCCACATCCCCTCAATCCCACTCACCCCATCAGCCACACCCCCTCAATCCCACTCACCCCATCAGCCACACCCCCTCAATCCCACTCACCCCATCAGCCACATCCCCTCAATCCCACTCACACCATCAGCCACATCCCCTCAATCCCACTCACCCCATCAGCCACATCCTTCAATTCCACTCACCCCATCAGCCACATCCCTCAATCCCACTCACCCCATCAGCCACATTCCTCAATCCCACTCACCTCATCAGCCACATCCCCTCAATCCCACTCACCCCATCACCACATCCCTCAATCCCACTCACCCCATCAGCCACATCCCTCAATCCCACTCACCCCATCACCACATCCCTCAATCCCACTCACCCCATCACCACATCCCTCAATCCCACTCACCCCATCAGCCACATCCCTCAATCCCACTCACCCCATCACCACATCCCTCAATCCCACTCAACCCATCAGCCACATCCCTCAATCCCACTCACACCATCAGCCACATCCCCTCAATCCCACTCACCCCATCAGCCACATCCTTCAATTCCACTCATCCCATCAGCCACATCCCTCAATCCCACTCACCCCATCAGCCACATCCCTCAATCCCACTCACCTCATCAGGCACATCCCTTCAATTCCACTCACCCCATCACCACATCCCTCAATCCCACTCACCCCATCAGCCACATCCCTCAATCCCACTCACCCCATCAGCCACATCCTTCAATCCCACTCACCCCATCAAACACATCCCTCAATCCCACTCACCCCATCAACCACACCCCCCAATCCCACTCACCCCATCAGCCACTTCCCTTCAATTCCTCTCACCCCATCAGCCACATCCCTCAATTCCACTCACCCCATCACCACATCCCTCAATCCCTCTCACCCCATCAGCCACATCCTTCAATTCCACTCACCCCATCAGCCACACCCCCTCAATCCCACTCACCCCATCAGCCACATCCCTCAATCCCACTCACACCATCAGCCACATCCCCTCAATCCCACTCACCCCATCAGCCACATCCTTCAATTCCACTCACCCCATCAGCCACATCCCTCAATCCCACTCACCCCATCAGCCACATCCCCTCAATCCCACTCACACCATCAGCCACATCCCCTCAATCCCACTCACCCCATCAGCCACATCCCTCAATTCCACTCACCCCATCAGCCACATCCTTCAATTCCACTCACCCCATCAGCCACATCCCTCAATCCCACTCACCCCATCAGCCACACCCCCTCAATCCCACTCAACCCATTAGCCACATCCCTCAATCCCACTCACACCATCAGCCACATCCCCTCAATCCCACTCACCCCATCAGCCACACCCCCTCAATCCCACTCACCCCATCAGCCACACCCCCTCAATCCCACTCACCCCATCAGCCACATCCCCTCAATCCCACTCACACCATCAGCCACATCCCCTCAATCCCACTCACCCCATCAGCCACATCCTTCAATTCCACTCACCCCATCAGCCACATCCCTCAATCCCACTCACCCCATCAGCCACATTCCTCAATCTCACTCACCTCATCAGCCACATCCCCTCAATCCCACTCACCCCATCACCACATCCCTCAATCCCACTCACCCCATCAGCCATATCCCTCAATCCCACTCACCCCATCACCACATCCCTCAATCCCACTCACCCCATCACCACATCCCTCAATCCCACTCACCCCATCAGCCACATCCCTCAATCCCACTCACCCCATCACCACATCCCTCAATCCCACTCAACCCATCAGCCACATCCCTCAATCCCACTCACACCATCAGCCACATCCCCTCAATCCCACTCACCCCATCAGCCACATCCTTCAATTCCACTCATCCCATCAGCCACATCCCTCAATCCCACTCACCCCATCAGCCACATCCCTCAATCCCACTCACCTCATCAGGCACATCCCTTCAATTCCACTCACCCCATCACCACATCCCTCAATCCCACTCACCCCATCAGCCACATCCCTCAATCCCACTCACCCCATCAGCCACATCCTTCAATCCCACTCACCCCATCAACCACATCCCTCAATCCCACTCACCCCATCAACCACACCCCCCAATCCCACTCACCCCATCAGCCACTTCCCTTCAATTCCTCTCACCCCATCAGCCACATCCCTCAATTCCACTCACCCCATCACCACATCCCTCAATCCCTCTCACCCCATCAGCCACATCCTTCAATTCCACTCACCCCATCAGCCACACCCCCTCAATCCCACTCACCCCATCAGCCACATCCCCTCAATCCCACTCACCCCATCACCACATCCCTCAATCCCACTCACCCCATCAGCCACATCCCTCAATCCCACTCACCCCATCACCACATCCCTCAATCCCACTCACCCCATCAGCCACATCCCCTCAATCCCACTCACCCCATCACCACATCCCTCAATCCCACTCACCCCATCACCACATCCCTCAATCCCACTCACCCCATCAGCCACATCCCTCAATCCCACTCACCCCATCACCACATCCCTCAATCCCACTCAACCCATCAGCCACATCCCTCAATCCCACTCACACCATCAGCCACATCCCCTCAATCCCACTCACCCCATCAGCCACATCCTTCAATTCCACTCACCCCATCAGCCACATCCCTCAATCCCACTCACCCCATCACCACATCCCTCAATTCCACTCACCCCATCAGCCACATCCCTCAATCCCACTCACCTCATCAGGCACATCCCTTCAATTCCACTCACCCCATCAGCCACATCCCTCAATCCCACTCACCCCATCAGCCACATCCTTCAATTTCACTCACCCCATCAGCCACATCCCTCAATCCCACTCACCCCATCAGGCACATCCCCTCAATCCCACTCACCCCATCAGCCACATCCTTCAATCCCACTCACCCCATCAGCCACATCCCCTCAATCCCACTCACCCCATCACCACATCCCTCAATCCCACTCACCCCATCAGCCACATCCCTCAATCCCACTCACCCCATCACCACATCCCTCAATCCCAATCACCCCATCACCACATCCCTCAATCCCACTCACCCCATCAGCCACATCCCTCAATCCCAATCACCCCATCAGCCACATCCCTCAATCCCACTCACCCCATCAGCCACATCCCTCAATCCCACTCACCCCATCACCACATCCCTCAATCCCACTCACCCCATCAGCCACATCCCTCAATCCCACTCACCCCATCAGCCACACCCCCTCAATCCCACTCACCCCATCAGCCACACCCCCTCAATCCCACTCACCCCATCAGCCACATCCCCCTCAATCCCACTCACCCCATCAGCCACATCCCCTCAATCCCACTCACCCCATCAGCCACACCCCCTCAATCCCACTCACCCCATCAGCCACATCCCCCTCAATCCCACTCACCCCATCAGCCACACCCCCTCAATCCCACTCACCCCATCAGCCACATCCCCCTCAATCCCACTCACCCCATCAGCCACATCCTTCAATCCCACTCTCCCCATCACCACATCCCTCAATCCCACTCACCCCATCAGTTACATCCCCTCAATCCCACTCACCCCATCAGCCACACCCCCTCAATCCCACTCACCCCATCAGCCACATCCCCCTCAATCCCACTCACCCCATCAGCCACATCCCTCAATCCCACTCACCCCATCAGCCACATCCCTCAATCCCACTCACCCCATCAGCCACATCCCTCAATCCCACTCACCCCATCAGCCACATCCCTCAATCCCACTCACCCCATCAGCCACATCCTTCAATCCCACTCACCCCATCAGCCACACCCCCTCAATCCCACTCACCTCATCAGCCACATCCCCTCAATCCCACTCACCCCATCAGCCACATCCCTCAATCCCACTCACCCCATCACCACATCCCTCAATCCCACTCACCCCATCAGCCACATCCCTCAATCCCACTCACCCCATCAGCCACACCCCCACAATCCCACTCACCCCATCAGCCACACCCCGTCAATCCCACTCACCCCATCAGCCACACCCCCTCAATCCCACTCACCTCATCAGCCACATCCCCTCAATCCCACTCACCCCATCAGCCACATCCCTCAATCCCACTCACCCCATCAGCCACACCCCCCACACTCACCCCATCAGCCACATCCCTCAATCCCACTCACCCCATCACCACATCCCTCAATCCCACTCACCCCATCAGCCACATCCCTCAATCCCACTCACCCCATCACCACATCCCTCAATCCCACTCACACCATCAGACACACCCTTCACACTCACCCCATCAGCCACGTCCCCTCACACTCACCCCATCAGCCACGTCCCCTCACACTCACCCCATCAGCCATATCCCTCAATCCCACTCACCTCATCAGCCACATCCCTCAATCCCACTCACCTCATCAGCCACATCCCTCAATCCCACTCACCCCATCAGCCACATCCCCTCAAACACATTCACCCATCTTCATCCCATCCATCGAACTAACATTCATTGACAGACTGTGCGAAGTTAGGAGCCTGACAAAGTTTGAGAGAAGCATGGACACAGGGGCCTTGTCCCACCACGGCCATGCCGAGTCAATATAAAGGATTCACTTGCTGACCTGTAGCGCCTGCCCCTCTTGGCAGAAACACCCTGGTCTACACCTCCTGCTGGACACATTCAGCCCAAGCTCTGAGCAAAACACTACTCCATCAGCACAAAGTCGCCATACCATCCCATCGGAGCAGTTGGAAGGAGCCTCTCCTGTGAACAAGAGCAGGCATAAGTGCTTGAATACAAATGGCCATTATCACAGTAACATTACAATGGGAGCTGCCCACATGTTGTCATCTCTACCGTTTTCCATGGTCACTTTACCCATCCCCAGCACTTCTCTCCCTCCTCAATGTTCTGCTCCCTCCTCTGACACTTTGCTCGCTCCCTCCCACCTCTAACAATCCTCACCCTCACCTAACCAGTGCTGTGCCCATGCCAATTTCCCTGAATTACATCCAGGCAAAGATCAGTGCACTTACCACATGGATGGAGGTTACAACTCATCAGCTGACTGCTTTGTGAGGAAGCGTTTGATCTTGTCCGATTCCTGAGCCCTGATCCACAAGATACCGAGCATTCCGACCAGGGCCCCCAGTTACTCCACACATCTGAGAAAGGTGGGGAGTAAGGAACTCCATTAGAGCCTCTTCAACACACCAGGTTAACCCTGGAGTGGAGGCCACTCCCCCTCCACACACACCTCCCAAACAAGAACAGATCCATAGAAACGGAAGCAGAGTCAATATCTCAGGTTGAAGGCCCAAGTACTAACATAAGGTCACTCCTCTTTCACTGAGTTAGAGTTGTACAACACGAGAAACAACCCTTCGGCCCACATGTGGCTAAGCTGATGCAATTTCCCAGCACTTGGCCCACATCCCTTGAAACGTCTGTCATCCATATACCTGTCCACATACTTATTAAGTGTATCTACTGTACCTGCATCAAGCACTTCCTCTGGTAACTGCTGTGTAGAAAAATTACCCCTCAGGTGTTTCATTAAATCTTTCATCTCTAACCTTAAAACTATGTCCTCTAGTTTTCGATTGTCCAGTTCTGGAAAGGAATCTGTTCACCCTGTCTATGCTCCTCCTTTATATACCTCTATGAGATCAGGCCATAGTCTCCTCCCCTCGGAGGCTCTATCTGTCCAAGCCCTCCCTATAACTCAGACCCCTGAGTCCAGGCAACATCCCTGTAAATCATTTTTACATTCTTCCAACTTAATCACATCCTTTCCCAAGCAACCAAATTCGAATACTTAACTCCAAGTGTGGCCTCATCAGCATCCTGTACAAACACACTATGACCCCCAACATTTATGCACAAAATGCCCTGATTGATGAAGGCCAGCATGCCAAAACACTACTTCACCAACCTGTCGAGGTGTAACTCCACTTAAGAGGACAATGCACCTGTACTCCAAGACCTCCCAGTTTTACAATAATACTCAGGGCCCTTTCATTCAATGTGAAAGTCCTACCTTGATTTGTCCTTTTAAAATGTAAAACTTCATAATTACCTAAACTAAATTTTATTTGCCATTTCTCAGCCCAGTTACCCAACTGATCAAGACCCTACCACAATTCTTGATATCCCTCTTCACAATCTAGCACTATACCCATTTCGATGTTATCGGCAAACTTACTAACTATTCCTCATATATTCTCACTCAGATTGGTAATGGGCCTATTTCTGACTCCTAGAGCACACCCTGGTAGTGGGTGCCTAGATCGCACTGTCTGGGCAGACATGATGGGGGCATTCCAGTAGCTCTTAGATAGACACATGAACATGCATTTAATCTGCTCTTCGCTGAGTTGATGTTTAGCTGTGTGCCAGCTCTGGCTGCCCTGGGTTTTGTGTCTGAGCACTCGATTTCATTCTGAATTCCATTTGCTTTATTGTTTGCATCATTTGTGTTTTTTTCCCTCTGCACGTTGGGTATTCGTCAGGTTTTTTAAAATCTGTTCTTTTATGGCTGACTGTAAGGAGATGAATCTCACGGTGGTATAATGCATAGATACTTCAATAATAAATGTACTTTGAATTTTGATTCTACTATGTGCACCATTGTAACAAGTAGCCATCATATGAACAGTATCTGTAGAAGCATGAAGTTCCAGTCTAATGTTGTAAATCCTGACTACGCACAGGCTAGGGAAGTGCAAAGTACTTGGAGAAGAGTGCCAGGATCAGGCAAAGTCAACGTGGATCTGTGAAAGGGAGATCCTGATTAGCCAGTCTGCTGGAATGTTGTGAGGGTGGTGAACCACTGGAACTTTCCATCACAGATAGCAGTTGCAGACAAGCCATTAAACATATCCAGGAATGAGTTAGATATTGTCTTCAGGGTGTCATGGGAGGAAACAGAAACACAAGAGAAACAAAAATCATCAGTCAGGATGAAACTGAATATGGAGAAGGTTTGAAGAGGTGACTGCTCTTACCCCACTCCCATTCTACATATCTACAGTGCCAATTAGGGAAGTGTTGTAAAAGAAACATTACTTTTGAAAAACCTATCAGATTGTTGAAGGTGTTGATAGCCAGAGTAGATATTTGGATTTCTAAAGGCATTTCGTAAAGTATTGTATAAAAGTGGTACATCACATTAACAAAGGAAGGATGGAATACAGAAAGATGTGATAAGCTGATCTGAAGAAAGGTCATCGATCTGAATGTTAACTCTGACTCTTTCTCCACGATTGCTGCCTGACCTGTGGTGTACTTCCATCGGGGCTTTGCAAAACTCCCACTAGAGCAGTGGGTGCAGTTTCATTCTCTGAGGTAGGACAGCTGAATCTCACGATGCAGCACTGCACCTATCCCGTCGGGGTAAGGCCATCTGACTCAGACAGTGAGGACGCTGATCCAATATTCACTGCAGTTTAAAGGAATAAAGGGAAATGTGAGAGATGTAAGCTTCTGAGATAACAGATGGGGTCAGCTGAGATGAGAAAGAATTTCTTCAGGAGGAGGTTAATAAACATTTGGACTCTGAGTTCCGAGGCCTGAGCACACTCCCCTCTACTCGTGGCATACTGTATGTCGTGAAATGTGTTGCTCTGCAGCAGCAGTACATTGCAATACATAATAACAAAAACTATACATTACAGTAAGGAATATATACACAAATATATTAAGTACCAAATTAAAGACCAATATCAGAGTTGTACATGATTGACAATAAAATGAACCTTTGAAATTTGTAGTGCAAAAAGAGGGGGGAAAAAAGAAAAATATTGAGGTAGGGTACATGGACTCAGAAATCTGATGGCAGAGGAGAAGTTGTTCCTGAAACATTGAGTGTATGCCTTCAGGATCCTGTACCTCCTCTTTGATAATAGCAATGGGAAGAGGGCATGTCCTGGGTGATGTGGTCCTCAATGACCTTAAGACATTGCCTTTTGAAGTTATGCATGCTGGGGGGAGGTCTAGTGCTTATGATGGAGCTGACTGAGTTTACAACTTTCTGCAGTTCTTTCTGATCCCATGTAGTGTGTCCCCCCCCCCCCCCCATACCAGACAGTGATGCCATCAGTTAGAATGCTTTCCATGGTACATATGTAGAAATTTGCAAGCATCTTTGATGACAAACCAAGTGTCCTCAAACTCCTAATGAAATATATCCACTGTTGTACCTTCTTTGTAATTCCCCCAACATGTTTTTAGAGATGTTGATATACAGGAACCTGAAACTGCTCACCGTTTCCACTACTGATCCCTCAGTGAGGATGGCTATGTGTTCCCTCAACTTCCCCTTCCTTAAGTCTACAGTCAATTCCTTGGTCTTACTGATAATGAGTGCAAGGCTGTTGTGATACCACTCAACTGGCTGATCTACCTCACTCTTGCACAACTCCTTGTCACCATCTGAAATTCTGCCAACAATAGTTGTGCTATCAGAAAATTTATAGATGGTGTTTGAGCTGTGCCTAGCCACACAGTCATGGCTTGAGAGAGTAGGGCAGTGGGCAAAGGTGGCACCCTTGTTGATCATGAGGAGGAGATATTATTTCCCATCCACAGTGACTGTGGTCTCCCAGTGGGGAAGTCAAGGATCCAGTTGCAGATGGAGGAACAGAAACCCAGCTTACAGAGGCTTGGTCGTTCAGGTTACTTCTTGGGGCTAAATCCTGGAACAACCATACTGTTGGAATTCCTAAGCCACGTAGACACGGACTTCTGGAAAGTTGGGCCTTAAACACCAGCCTTGTCATGTAACTGAGCAACACTGAGTTCTTCCTAACCCCCTCCCCACACCCTCATCCAGTGGTTGGGATCTCATTGACAAAGCTCTCACTGCTCTGTCTAACCTTCATTGCCTCAGAAAGCAGCAAACACTATCAAAGACCCCACCACCCCAGATTCTCTCTTCTTCCCCTTCCCAATCAGGAAGACACATTCCAGCAGGCTCAAGGACAGCTTCTATCCCACCGTTGCAATGCTATTAAATAGGGTAAATGGGAACCCTTGACCTTACAATCTACATCAAAGGACGTGCACTTAAACTAAGAAGGGGCAAGTTCAAAGGAGATACAGTAACTGAGGCAAGTTTATTTTCAACAGAGTATAGGTGCCTGGATGTTGGTGGATGCAAAAATGATACAGACAAGCATTCAAAAGGCTCTCAGACAGGCACAGGAATGTGCAGGAAATGGAAGGATATGGACATTATGTAAGCAGAAGGGATTAGTTATTTATTACTTTTAGTTATTTGATTGTTAACGTAATTAGTTTGGCACAACATTGTGGGCTGAAGGGCCTGTTCCTTTGTTCTATTTGACAATGTTAAACCTATTTCAATTCCAGATCACTGACTGGTTCTTCTGACCCACCTTCACAGAGCTGCAGACTGCAGTGGTCGGTCTCTACCCGGGAGCCCTGACAATCTCTGCCTCCAGCACTGGGGACTGTGGGCAATCGGTACCGGTGTCTGAATCCAACATCACAGGTCTTACTGCAGGAACTCCAGGCTGTCCACTGGCTCCAGACACAGTCCACTGCAAAACACCAGGAGGAACCAATGGGTCAACAATCTGACAGAGCAGTGCGGATAACTGGAGCAGCAGAGAGAGGGGAGGTGGGGTGGTTGGAGGGCAGGGAAGTTGGGATGAAGGTGTGGGGAAGGGAGGATGAGGGAGGCAAGAAGAAAGTTCCAGAAAAGTGAGAGTGGGAAGGTTTGTGAAGGAGGGCAAGGGAGGGGGTGAGACGTGGGAGCGGGGGAGAGGGCTGAGGGGTGCACTGAGCAGTGTAGATGGAGATGTTTAATGATGCACTCAGTTACCCTGTAAATCCAGTACCTGCACAGGGCTCGATCCCACACACCATCTCTCCAGACTGACAGGTACTGCAATAAAACAGCAACAATGAAAAGTGAGGTATGGGGAAGAGTTCAGAGTCACAACAATGCTCCAAGTTCAACTGCAGTATAGGGATTCACACCAGAATCAGGGCAGAGAGAATTGGGGCAACACACACAAACTGCTGGTGGAACGCAGCAGGCCAGGCAGCATCTATAGGGTGAAGCGCTGTTGATGTTTTGGGCCGAGACCCTTCGTCAGGACTGAAAACAGCCTGAAATGTCAACAGTATTTCTTCCTATAGATGCTGCCTGGCCTGCTGCATTCCACCAGCATTTTGTGTGTGTTGCTTGAATTTCCAGCATCTGCAGATTTCCTCGTGTTTGCCAGAGAGAATTGGGGTATCGGGTGGGAGCAACTGGAGTTGCCAAATCTGGAGATGTCAGACCAACACAATCTTCTGAATCAGAATCTGCCATTCTTCCTAATCTGGAGACACTGAAAGTGAATGGTTTTAGTAGTCTGCATGTAACAAGACATGTGTACTGGTTCCATGTGGGTTTGGTCTGATAACTATGATGAAAAAGTGGTTGGAAGTTAACTAAAGCTGGGAATGAATAATCTGGGTCATTTCAGATCTATAGACAGAAAGGAAAAGGATAAGATTAGTACAAAAACACTGAATTACTTCAATCACAGAGTCATACAGCACAGAAACAGGCTGAACTCGTCCATGCAGACCAAAGTACTCATCTAAGCTAACCTGATTTTCACAAAATTGGCTCAAATCCCTAACCTTTCCTATCCATGTACTTTTCCAAATGTATTTTAAATGTTGCTATAGCACAAAATAAATAAATAATTCAAAGAAAGAATAAAGACTGTTCATGGACCATTCAGAAATCTGATGGTGGAGTTGAAGAAGCTGTTCTTAAAACATTGAGTGTGCGTCTTCAGGCTCATGTACCTCTTCCCTGATGGTTAGTAACAGGAAGAGGGTATGTCGTGGATGGTGAAAGGCACTAAGGATGGATTCTGCCTTCTTAACGATGTCCTCAATCGTGGGCAGGGTTGTGCACATGATGGGCCACAACCCTCTGCAGCCTCTAGTGACCCTGTGCAGTGACCCCTCCAAACCAGGCTGCATTGCAAACAGTCAGAATACTCCCCACCATCCATCTCAGAAATCTGGTGATGTACCAGATCTCCTCAAGTCCCTAATGAAGTAGAGCTTGTCATGTGCCTTCTTCAAGACTGTATCAATGTATTGGACCACAATAGATCCTCTGCGATGTTGACACCCAAGAACCTGAAGCTACTTACCTTTTCTACCACTGACACCACCCCTTCCCCCATGAATACAGGTTTGTATTCTCCTGATTTCCACTTCCTGAATTCCACAATCATGTCCTTTGTCTTGCTGAGGTTGAGTGCAGGATTGTTGACATAACACCACTCCAACAGCCAGCCTATCTCACCGCCTTATCGCCATCTGTGTTTCCACCAACAACAGAGAAGTCATTGGTGAATTTATTGATGGTGTCTAAGTTGTGTCTAGCCACACAGTCATGAGTGTAGAGAGAGCAGAGCAGCAGGGTAAGCACATACCCTTGTGTGCCTGTGTTGACTGTCAACAGGGAGGAGACGTTATTACCAATCTGTACAGACTGTGGTCTCCCATGAGGAAGTCAAGGATCCAGCTGCAGAAGGAGATACAGAGGGCCAGGTTGATAAGCTTGTTAATTATTACTGAAGAGATGATGGTGTTGAATGGGAAAAAAAGATGGAAGAGCAGAGTTAAGATGGGAGGCAGCTATTAGGAGATAGACAGAGAGAACAGTGCTGGATTATGTTAAGTAAAAGAGGTGAGAAGGGAACCATTAGAGGAGAAGGGAGAGGTGAATAACTGTAGGAAATTGTCAGTGTTTCAGGCTGAAACATTGACTGTTTCTTTCCTCCCACTGACCTGACTTGATCTGCTGATTGTATGCAGAATCTAGCAACCACAGTCTCTTGTGCCTCCTATAACGGCCTGACTGATGAGAAGATCAGTGTGTCAAATGCCTTCTTCACCAAACCTGCCCACCTGTGATGCCACTTTCAGTGAATTACATGGTCCCTCTGTTCTATCACAGTCCTCAAGACACTACTTTTCACTGCAGAAGTCCTACCCTGGTTTGACTCCCCAAAGTGCAACACTTCGCTTTTATTTGAATTTAAAGCCATTTACCTCCTCTTAGCACACTTTAAAGGTTTTAAATAACCTTCTTCAATGACGATGGCTTTATATGATGTACAGTGGCAAAACAGCAGATTGTGGTGATTTGAGTCTTTCTGTTAGCCAGACACTGTTGAATAATTGGAATACACTGTTGAGAGGAGTGGGAAAAGCTGGGTTGTTGACAGCTTTTAAGGCGTATCTAAACAAGCACTGGAACCAACTGAGCCCAAGTGCTGGAAGATAGCTTCAGTACAGCTAGCTGGCCGAGTAAGGACCAAAAAATTATGATCAGCATCGACAGGGTGGATTTGGCAGAGGGTTGGGATCTTTGACCATAAGATATGTTTTGGGAGGAAGATTGAGAAGAGGCAATGTTTATTAGGGGATGCAGTTCTAAAAGGCCACAAGGACAGTGTGATCAGAGAGGCAGAAGTGATTTGAGGTGTCTAAGAGCTGCAACATGATTTACACTTACACTCAATACCCCTGCCCCTGCTCTTATTCTTGTGTTGGACAGTGCTGTTCCTTTCTGAGGATGGTGCTGGAGAAGATACACTCTGTGTCTGATCCCGGGAGTGTGTGATTGGACAGTGTGGATGGAGCTTCATTCTGTGTCTGATCCTGGGAGTGTGTGATTGGACAGGGCGGAGAGAGCTTCACTCTGTGTCTGATCCCGGGAGTGTGTGATTGGACAATGTGGATGGAGCTTCACTCTGTGTCTGATCCTGGGAGTGTGTGATTGGACAATGTGGATGGAGCTTCACTCTGTGTCTGATCCTGGGAGTGTGTGATTGGACAATGTGGATGGAGCTTCACTCTGTGTCTGATCCTGGGAGTGTGTGATTGGACAATGTGGATGGAGCTTCACTCTGTGTCTGATCCTGGGAGTGTGTGATTGGACAATGTGGATGGAGCTTCACTCTGTGTCTGATCCTGGGAGTGTGTGATTGGACAATGTGGAGGGAGCTTCACTCTGTGTCTGATCCTGGGAGTGTGTGATTGGACAATGTGGAGGGAGCTTCACTCTGTGTCTGATCCTGGGAGTGTGTGATTGGACAGTGTGGAGAGAACTTCACACTGTGTCTGATCCTGGGAGTGTGTGATTGGACAATGTGGAGAGAACTTCACACTGTGTCTGATCCTGGGAGTGTGTGATTGGACAATGTGAATGGAACTTCACTCTGTGTCTGATCCTGGGAGTGTGTGATTGGACAATGTGGAGGGAGCTTCACTCTGTGTCTGATCCTGAGAGTGTGTGATGGGACAGTGTGGAGGGAGCTTCACTCTGTGTCTGATCCTGGGAGTGTGTGATGGGACAGTGTGGAGGGAGCTTCACTCTGTGTCTGATCCTGAGAGTATAGGATGGGATGATGTGGAGAGAGCTTCAGTCTGTGTCTGACCCTGCAAGTGTGTGTTGGGACAACGCAGAGGGAGATTCATTCAATGTCTGTGGGGAAAGGATATGGGAGCTGAGGGGAGATGGGACCTTTAGAGAATATGGAACGATGCCCCATGCAGGGTGAAACACACTTACCAGTTGTTACAGGGGTCCTGGGGAAGACTCGTGCCTGGTTCCAGCCACTGGCCCTGATGGTAGCAGCTGCATTCTTGCGGTGCTACACAGGAGCCATTCTGCAGCATCAGGCCCTGCACACAGTAACAGCCGTCATAACACTGTGTGGTACATTCCACTGTGGCTGCCAGATCCTGACAAGCACGTGGGCATGCTCCCCCTGACTGTATACACTCCTCCACGCTACGATACGTCATTCCTTCCGGGCAGAGCTCTGGTAAAGGAAAAGTGAGTCAAAAGCAACAGGTAACGTAGACAGGAAGAGGTTGGGGCAGCCCAAACCTGATCCTCCAGTAAGACATCCCAGATACCATTCCCCCCCCCCCCCAACCCCCCAACTGTTACCTGATGAGTCATCCTGGACCACTCCCCAGGCTCAGAATACAGGAATGTCCCTTTAGAATAGAGATATGGAGGAATTTCTTCAGCCAGAGGGTGGTGAATCTGTGGAATTCATTGCCCCAGATGGCTGTGGAGAATATGCCATCAGGTGAATTTAAGGCAGAGATTGATACGCAAGAGGGATATGGGGACAAAGTAGGGAATGGGGTTGAAAAGAAACAGCTGTGATTGAATGATGGAACAGACTCAATGGGCTGAATGGCCTAATTCTCTTCCTTAAGGTCTTCTCTGCTTCCTTTTGTTCTGTATGCTTATTAACACTGTGTTAACAAAACACAAAGATTTTCATTGTATACGTGGCCTTGGTATAGATGACAATAACAATTTACCAATTTATTATTTCCATGATTTCATATTCCTCTCTAACTGCAACATCTACATCATTTTGTTATGTTGCGAAGTATTCACTTAGATCTTTCATTCAAGAGAGAGTTAGATAGAGCTCTTATAGATAGCGGGGTCAAGGGATATGGGGAGAGGGCAGGAACGGGGTACTGATTGTGTATGATCAGCCATGATCACAGTGAATGGCGGTGCTGGCTAGAAGGGCCGAATGGCCTACTCCTGCACCGACTGTCTATTGACTGTCAGCGTTCTGTCGCCCGGGGCCCCACATATTCCACCATTACACATTACTCCACAATGTTCAGCTTTTTCATGATTTTACTGCCAAAATAGTATAACTCACACTCTTTACCCTCTTATTCCTTCTAAACCACTGGTTACCTCTGAATGTTGGAGGAGGAGAGCAAATTTCTCCTGGACAATAATCCATAGTCTCAGTATTTTAATAATTTCAAGATTTAACAATTCGGTGCAGGCTGTCTTACTGTCACAGGGCTGAGTGTTACAATCTCGTGTTTGGATGTGAGGTCCTGCACATTCGACTCCTCCATCAACTGCCAGCGGATTCATACAGCTTCGATTTCTGGTCTGGACTCCAGAATTACAGAGGGAGCTGCACTGGGACCAGTGACTCCAGGAATTCCATCCCCCTGCCATTGGAAAACACAACACAGTGCCTCTTGTAAGCTCAGTGCAGAGACACCGAGCCACCAGCCATGGTGACCAACAAGCAATGGTTCAGATCAGCTTCCTCCCCATCCATCTCACCGTCCCATCCCTTCTCTCCCTATCCATCATTCCCTCCCCATCGATCACACACTCCCCAACCCACCCACCCTCCCCTTCTCACCCCATCAATCATTCCTTCCTCATCCATCACTCATTCTTCAACCCATCCTCCCTCCCCATCCATCACTCACTCCCCAACCCACCCTCCCTCCCCATCCATCACTCACTCCCCAACCCACCCTCCCTCCCCATCAATTTTTACTGTCTCACAGACTCTCCCAATCAGCTTGGGCTCACCTCTCTCATCATTTCTTCCATCCCTCCTTCCCCGCCTCTCTTTCACCAAGTGGCCTCACACACTCACTCACACACTCACACTCACTCACTCACCCTGAACAGAACCACAGAAGAACGGTCTAGCCGAGAACGGAGGGGTTATAACCGAATGACCACAACGGTGCAACGGAACAAGAAAACAACAGAAGGTTTGCTGGCTGCAGCTGCTCAATCTCTTGCTCTCTCTCTCTCTCTCTCCAACAATTGCAACACAACCACAACTACCTCAGCACGAACAGAACTGAACTCTATATTCTCTTATGACAATTCATTTATCCCTAGACTTTGATAGAGCTTGTTTATTACTGTTGATTTTTATTCCTACACTTTTGTTTTCATTATTGCTAACCTGTTTTATATGTATATTGGCATTTTTGATACTGTATGGTTTAGCTTACTAATAAACACCTTTAGTTACAGTACCACCAGACTCCAACATATCCTTCCACTTCTGCTGGTCTGTTAACCCAGTTACGGGGTAGGTAACACAACACTCTGGTAACACACTCGCACCTGCACAGGGCTGCGTAGCACACTGCTCCTCCTGCACACCCTCTCCTGAGCAGCTGGACTCAGCCCCTTCAGGACCCCGGCACCATCGGAACCGTTTCCTCAAGGAAACCTCATCCTCGTCACGGAAGCAGGTCCGACTGCAGGGTGACCACAAAGACCACTCACTCCAGCCTTGGACAGAGACCTCGGCATCTGAGCAGACCACAGGAGAGAGAATTACAACTGTGGTGAGAAGGAGGGAGCGAGGAAGAGGCCAAGGGAGGGAAGGTGAAGAAAGCAGTGAAGGTGGGAATGAAAGTGAAAAAGGGAGAACAATGTAGAGCTGAGGAAGAGAGCAATGCAGCAAATAATGATGGAATGAGAGAGACAGAGAGAGAAACCAGAGACCGGGTGAGATAGATAGAGAGGGTGAGAAGGATAGAGGCAGACAGCATTGGAAATTGGACTAGGAAATCAACTTACAAGGGAAAGGAAAGGATAGTGTGAGTGAGTGATAGAGTCAAAAGAGAACAGGAAGTCAAAGGTCGTGGGGAGGGAGAGCAAATTGGAATGAAGTGGGCGAGGGAGGGATAAGGGAGAATGAGGGAATGCTGGAAAGGGAGAGAGAGGGAATGAAGGAATGACTGAGAAGGCCACATTGACAGTCAGCCAAATGTGGGGATAGGGACACAGGAGAGTGCAGATTCTGGAATCTGGAGCAACACTCAGTCTGCGGGGAATAAGGCAGGTTTGATGCAATCGCTCCCAGAAGTGAACTTACCTGGGTGGCACACAGTGTGACAGCCCTTCACTCCCACACTGTCCCCCACACAGGGGGCACCATCGGCTGAGGCAGTGGGATTTGCTGGAGACCTGCGAGTAAAGCACACATGATTGGTTGAGTATTGTGGGACAGCAAGTTGAAAGAACACATTTGTGGGAAACTGCGTGATCCAGTGCAGTCACTCTGGAATCGGAGGGTCATTGGGAGGAACATCTGTCTTGTGAAATCCCTGCAACGTCAGAACTTGATCAGACCACCCAAACCTCCAAGTAAGACCACGAATAGAGTAAGTTCAGAAGGACAGTTGAATAAGACAGACTGTATTCTAACCACAAGAGATTCTGCAGATGCTGAAAATCTTGAGCAACACACACAAAATATTAAAGGAACTCAGTAAGTCAGGCAGCATCTGCGGAGGGGAATAAACAGTCAGGCCAAGACCCCTTATCAGTATCCCAAAACTTCAGGGGGAAGTCCAGCAGCTTCCTAAAACTGTCAAAACTGGTAGATAGGACAGTGCAGAAGGCAGTTGACGTTCTCCCCGTGACCGCCTGGGTTTCCTCCGGGTGCTCTGGTTTCCTCCAACATTTCAAAGACATATCGGTTGGTAGGTTAATTGATCATTGTAAATTGTCCCATGATTAAGCTAGGGTTAAATTGTAGGTTGTTGGGTGGCCCTGCTCAAAGGACCGGAAAGGGCCGAGACCACGCTGTATTACAATAAATACATAACTATGTGCCCATGATAATACTGCAAGTAAGCTTTTCATTGCACTTGTGTACACGTGTGCTTGTGCATCATGACAATAAACTCGACTTTGAACAAGCAGAGAATGGAGGGGTGTTCAGACAGATGGTATTAGTTTAGATTGGCATCATAGTTGGCACAGACATGATAGGCTGAATGGCCTGTTCCGGTACAGTACTGTACTTATGTTCTGTGGTCTAAGTCCGGCTTTATGTGATGAAGAACAATGAAGAATATTGTTCAAACCTGTATCGCTCCTGAATTCCAACACCACACCGAGGATAGCACGGAGTCCACGATGACCAAGCTGACCAGCCACAATCAGTGGGACAAAGTGAATCATCACAGACCAGGTGGCCCAGCTGACAGACACTGTTGGCAGAACAAATCAGGCATTAGCACAACAAGACATCACTGAGCAATGCACAAGTGCAATGGCTGCTTAGGAGGGTATGATCTTGGCGTCATGGGAAGGGCTGGGGTTCAGCTCTTGTGGTTGGGTTCAGATCAGAGTTAAAGTTAGGGTGCTAATTTGCAGATTGCAGACAAATGCCCCTTCCCTGTTTGCCCCCAATGTAACTAGTCTCAGTGGATCACCGCGCATTCGGCCCATGCCATTAGAGATTGAGGCTTTGTTGGATGGTTTAAGAGTTCCAAAGGAAGGTGTGCATGGTTGGAAGATCAGTTTCACTTCTTCGAACAAACAGAAGCAGGATCAGGCCTGAGTTCCTCCAGCATTTTGTGCATCTTAAACAAGCCTTTCAACACTTTGTGCCTCTTCTGCCACATAGTAAAACGTGGCTGATCCTTTAACTCAGTACCACATCTCTTCAGATCCTGAATATCCAAAAATACATTGACCTCTGTCGTGAATATAGGAGCTGAGATTCCACTCTTCTTGGGAAGAGAATTCCAAAGATTCATCATCCCTTGGATGAAGAAACTTCTCACTATCTAAAATGACCTATCGATTATTTTGAGAAAGTGACTGTTTTGGACTCCTCAGCCAAGGAACTCATCAGCCCTGCATCAGGTTCTGTGACACCCCTATGTAACTTTAAATCAGAAGCTACTCACTTCTCATTCTTTTAAACTCAAACCCACCCATAATTTCTAATTTTGTTTTGACCTTCCAAAGGCCTATGGCTGTCCATACTCATTGCATCCACTAAACATTCTACAACCTCAAAGTGAGATTTAGAAGACATATCCTAGAGATATATAGGAGTGCCAAGGTCAGAGACCCAGGGTGATTTTGATAACAGGTTGTGTGGTAAATAGTGGTAGGGTTGGGGTTAAAGGATTAGTGTCATCACTTCCAATGGAGTTCTTGCTGGTGGACAGAGGCTCTGAAAATGCTTTTCGTAATCTATGGTCTGGATGATCTCGTCTACACTTTGTCCCTTGACAACCTTGGCCTCCCACCTTGCATCATCAACAAAAATACATATTTAGACTAACTCTGTTTTCAGATTGATGACCTGTCTTCTATTACAAGCACACCTTCCTCCAACACTATTGGCTGTTATCCTATGCATCAGCCTTTTGCTTCCTGCAGATACAATATCTACCAGTTCCCCTTTGACAATTGCCTCTGCTTGTAACATCCTCAAACAGGATTTTCTTTGCATAAGATCATATTAACTTGGTTTAATTGCATGAATATTATCTACATGACTACTTACTTCTTCCTAACTATATTCTAGACCTGGAAATTATACGTGGTGAGTCTCACTTCAGTGGTGGACAGGATTTGCAAGTATTTGGAGAAGCACAGTCTGATTTGGGAGAGGCTGGTCATGTCTCACAAGCCTTCTTTGAAGATGTGACAAAGCATAGTGATGAAGGTAGAGCAGTAGACATATTGTATTTGGATTTTGAGTAAAACGCTTAGAAACATAGAAAACCTACAGCACAATACAGGCCCTTCGGCCCACAAAGCTGTGCCAAACATGTCCTTACCTTAGAAATTACTTAGGGTTACCCATAGCCCTATTTTTCTGCACTCCACGTACTTGTCCAGGAGTCTCTTAAAAGACCCTATCATATCCGCCTCCACTACTGCCGCTGGCAGCCCTATTCCACGCACTCACCACTGACATCTCCTCTATACCTACTTCCAAGCACCTTAAAACTGTGCCCTCTTGTGTTAGTCATTTCAGCCCTGGGAAAAAGCCTCTGAATATCCACACGATCAATGCCTTTCATCATCTAATACACTTTTATCAGGTCACCTCTCATCCTCCGTCGCTCCATGGAGAAAAGGCCGAGTTCGCTCTACCTATTCGCATAAGGCATGCTCCCCAATCCAGGCAACATCCTTGTAAATCTCCTCTGCACCTTTTCTATGGTTTCCACATCCTTCCTGTAGTGAGGCGACCAGAACTGAGCACAGTACTCCAAGTAGGGTCTGACCAGGGTGCTATATAGCTGCAACATTACCTAAATTCAATCCCACAGTTGATGAAGGCCAATGCACCGTATGCTTTCTTAACCACAGAGTCAACCTGCGCAGCAGCTTTAAGTGGGCAGAGTTTGATAAGGTTCCCCATGGTAGGCACATTCAGAAAGTCAGAAGTCCTGGGATCTAAGGAAATCTGGGTATGTGGATACTGAATTGGTTTACCCCCAAAAGGCAGAGGGTGGTAGTGGATGGCGAGTATTCTGCCTAGAGATTGGTAACCAGTGATGTTCCGCAGGGATCTGTTCTGGGACCCCTGCTCTTTGTAATTTTTATAATGACTTGAATGAGAAGGTGGTTTAGTAGGTGTGCATATGACATGAAGGTTGGTGAAGTGTGGATGGTGTGGAGGATTGCACAAGATATTGACAGGATGCAGAGCTGGGCTGGGAAGTTGCAAATGGAGCTCTACCTGGAAAAGTGTGAAGTGATTCATTTTGGGAAGTTGACTTTGAAGTCAGAGTACAAGGTTACCGGCAGGATTATTAGCAGTGTGAACAGAGGGCTCTTGGGGTCCATGTCCATAGATTCCTTCAAGTTGCTGTGTAAGTTGATAGGATTGTTGAGGAGGCATATGGTGTGTTGGTGTTCACTAGGAAGGAGGATTGAGTTGTGAAGTATTGTTACAGCTCTATAAATCCTTGGCTAGACCACAATGGGAATATCGTGTTCGGTTCTGTTCGCCTCATTATAGAAAGGATGTGGAAGCTTTGGAGAGAGTGGAGGAGATGTACCAGGATGCTGCCTCAACTGAAGGTTGAGCAAGCTAGGATAAAAAGTGACTTGCTAGAGGTGTACAAGATGATAAGGGGCAGATAGACTTGTTTTCCCAGTGCAGTAATGGCTAATACAAGGGGGCAGAATTTTAAGGTGACTGGAGGTAAATATGGAAGGGATGTCAGAGGTAAATATTTTAACAGAGAATGGTTGGTGCATTGCCAGGGGTGGTAGTAGAGGCAAGTACATTAGGGACATTTAAGAGATGCTTAGGTACATGGATTATAAAAAAGTGAGTTATATAGGAGGGAAGGGTTAAATTGATCTTAAAGTTAAAATTTCAGCACAACATTGTGAGCCAAAGAGCCTGTACTAATCTGTGCTGTACTTGTCTATGTTCTTTATAATCCAACATCTCACCAAACACAGATGTAAATTAACAGGTCTGAAATTTTCTTATTTAATGTTCCTCCCTTTCTGACATAGGAGTCACACTTGAAGTTTTCCAATCCACCAGAATCCAACTGGATGTCGTTGTATTTTGGTGCATTGCTGGTTTGGCCATTATTTGTTATATACATTAACAATTTAAATGTGTATATAGAAGGTATGGTTGGTGAGTTTGCAGATAACTTGAACATTGATGGTGTTGATGATGACAGTCACAAGTCAAGGAACAGCATTGAGCAGCTGGTAAATTGGGCAGAGCAATGGTAAATGGGGTTAATGAGAGTTGATCAGTCTGTTAACAGTGGGACAACGAATGATAGGATCCCAGGGAGAACTGAGAATCAAAGAAACCTCGGCGTATAATCCAAAGAACCTCGAAGGCAGCAGTGGAGGTAGATAAAGAGGTGAAAGCAGCATTTGTATACTGGGGTTCAATAGCTGGGGTGTTGAGTAAAAGATCAGGGGCGTTGAGTAAATGATCAGGGCAGTTACAGGACAACTTTGAAAACCCCGGTTAGACTACAGCTGGAGAACTGTGTAACATTTAATAGTCACACTTTGCAAGGATGTGACTGCACTGGAGAAGGTGCAGAGGAGATTTAACAGGATGTGGCCAGGGATGAAGTGTTTTAGTTGTGAGGAAAGACTGGACTGGCTCGGTTTGTGCTCTTTGAATAGCAACCTTTTCTGAGGAACAAGATGAGAAGAATTTGTTACCAGCGACTGCAATTATTGATCACGATGACTTCTCCAGGTTGGTAGCTCTCAGAGTTGAGATGGCAGCGACACATGGTGACATTCACACAGCGCTGGTCCTGAAGGAATAGGTTCTCAGGACATCGGCAGCCTGGAATAAACAAACTGAGGGTAAAATCCTGCTAAACTATTCAGATCCTTGTGCTGCACAAACCCTGTGAAGTCCCAGCAAGGAGCCAGTCGAGGCCCCAGCAAGAGACTAGTTGAAGAACTCACTCAGTAATTATATTTGTGGTTTTCTAAGGGAATCAGCACAGAGCAGACTGCAGAGCCGAGAGGAAGGCACAATCATATATTGATGGGAAACTGTCAGTCCAGAAAGCTGAACAGACAGCAGGTTAACAAGATGACTGAAAGGAACACACAGCTAAACTGTAAAATTAATCTCAAGTAGTTCATGGTGACATATACAAATGTTGATAATAAATTTACTCTGACTGAGTAAGACAGACAGACTGAGGATTGATCAGTGTCAATGAATACGATATTGATACCATCAAACAGACAAAGCTGAAGTAGGGCATTTGTGCGTGTGTGGGGGGGTGTAACTAAAAATGATGGTGGCAGTGTGATGTGATTAAGGCGTCCATCACCACAGTAATGATACAGGATGTCCTAGAAGGCTCTTCATGACACATTGGTAAGGTCGCACTTAAAAAGAGATCGGGGAGGGTCACTGGGAGGAGTGGGGAACATGAAATATTACAGCCTAATAAAAGTCCCAAACAATTTTTATATTAATGGAAAGAGGATAATCAGAAAAAGAATAGTGTCCTTTAGGGGCCAAAATAACAACCAATGTGTGGAATCAGAGGCTGGAGGTGAAGTCTTCAGGGAATCTTTCCCATCTGTATTCACTAAGGAGAAAGTCATTGTAGTTAGAGACTTCAGGGTGGGATAGAGTGAAATTCAATAACATTGCATGAAAAAGGAGAAGCTATGAGTCTCCTGTTAGGCTAAACGTAGAATAAATCCTTGAGACCTGATGAGATTTATCTCAGACTACAGTGAGAGACAAGGGAGGAGCTTGCTGGGACCCTGACAGAGATATTTAACTTTTCCCTGGTCATTGCTGGTGCAACTTGTATTTAGGGGACAGTAAGGATAAACGCGGTAACTATAGCTTGTTGTATGGAAGTTAATGAAAACATTTCTGGGGATCAGGTAAAATCTACACTGGGAAACTAATCAAAGGCAATCAGATTGGCTTTACCACAAGGACATGATACAGTCACAAAGTAATACAACATGGAGACAAGCCCTTCCTATCCATGTACATATCCAAATATCTTCTGAATGCTGGTATTGTACCTGTCTCAAATATTTCTTTGAGCAGCTTATTCTGCATACTGACCATTTCGGGCAAATGTTGCTCTCGGGACCCTATTAAGTCTTTCACCTATTACCGTAAACCTATGGCCGGGCCTAGGAAAAGGAGTGCATTCACTGATCTGTACCCCTCATGATTTTACACACCTCTGTCAGGTCATCCCTGAATCTCCTATGTCCCATGGAATAAAGTCTAACCCTGCCCAATCCCTCCCAACAACTCACTAAAATCCTGCCAACATCCTTCGAAATATTCTCTGCATTCTTTCCAGTTTAATAATAGCTTTCCTATAACTGGGTGACTAAAACTGTCCACAATACTCCAAGTGCAGTCTCACTGTATTTGAAAGCATGTTGCTGGGAGAAATGTGGTTGAAATAGTCTACATAAACTTCATTAAGACCTTCTTGTATCAGTGGTAAGAAAACTCCCTGGGTGAGTGAGCATATCTTATGGGGAAAGGTAAAGTGAGCTGGAGTTTTTCTCTTTGGAGTAAAGGAGGATGAGAGGTGACTTGACAGAGGTGTATAAGATGATAAAAGGCATTGATAGAGTGGACAGCCAGAGATGTTTTCCCAGGGCAATTGCTAATATGAAAGGATATCATTTTAAGATGACTGGATAAAAGTATATGGGGAATGGTAGAGGTTTTTGTTTTTTTTTACACGGAGTGGTAGGTAAATGTAATGCATTGCCAGGGTGGTGTTAGAGGTAGATACATTAGGGACATTTAAGAAACTAAAAATAGAGGGCTATGTGGGAGGAAACATTTAGATTGATCTTGAGCAAGTTAAAAGGTTGGCAGATCATGGGTCAAAGGGCCTTTATGTTCTATGGAACACAATCCCACATAGAAACTGGTCCAGGTTAGAGCCACCTGGTAAATCTCCTCTGCACCCTCTTTGAAGCTTCCACACCCTTCCTATAATGAAGGGACCAGAACTAAACATAAAACTCCAAGTGTGGTCTAAGTAGAGCTTTATACAACTGCAACAGTACCTCACACCTCTTGAGCTTAATCTCCCAACTGATGAAGGCCAACACACCGCATGCAATCTTGACCACCCCATCAACTTGCACAGCACCTTTGAAGGATCCATGGACGTAGACCCTAAAATCTGTCTGTTTCTCCACATTGCCATGGAATACGAGACAGATTGGCAAATTTGATAACTATAAGGAGGAAGACGGTGATGACGCAGGGATATCTTGGCAATTAGAAGCTTGTGACCAATGATGAATGACTGGGATTGGTGTATAGTTCTCACTATTTGTCATATGCACTTGAAAATGAAGAGAGGAGGGATGATCACAAAGACAACAACCAGATTGACGATGTTGATGACAGTTTTCACTTTTACTTTTGTTCATGATTATAACTTTCCCAGTTTCAGTTTGTAAGCACCTATATTTGTCTTCACTAATCTACACTTAGGTACGGCTGTAAATCTGCTCATTAATGCACATATCTAATCAGCCAATCATGCGGCAGCAACTCAATGAATAAAAGCATGCAGACATGGTCAAGAGGTTCAGCTGTTGCTCAGACCAAACATCAGAATGGGATAGAAATGTGATCTAAGTGACTTTGACTGTGGATGATTATTGGTACCAGGTGGGATAGTTTGACTATCTCAGAAACTACTGATCACCTAGGATTTTCCACACACAAGTCTCTGGAGTTTACAGAGAATAGTGCAGAAAACAAAAAAAACATCCAGTGAGCAGTGGTTCAGTGGATGAAAATGCCTTGTTAAAGAGAGAGATCAGAGAACAGCCAGACTGGTTCAAACTGACAGGAAGGCAATAGTACCTACGTGTTACTACAGCAGTGTGCAGAAAAGCATCTCTAAACACATGACAGGTTGAATTTTGAAGTGGGTGGGCTATGGCAGCAGAAGACCATGAGCATACACTCAATGGCCACTTTATGAGGTACATGAACGCTTTTACAGTCAGTCTTCGTTTTACATTCCACAATCGCTCATACTCCTCCTTTCTCCTCTCAAGGAATTGCCTGGCTTCCTTAGCCGAATTCTAGCCTGCTCCTCGCCCACTTACACTCTGATACAGGAGGCTCACCAGACTTATCTGGGAATGGAGGATTGCCTCACAAGGAAAGTTGAACAGAATCTACTCACACAGTACATAATCATCAGGACCTCAGAGAGGGTAAATACAGGAGGACATTTACCCTCATAAGTGAGTGTGGGACTGAGTGATAGACTCAGGATAAGAAAACATATGAATAGGACTGAGATGAGGAAGAGTTTCTACTCTCAGTGTTCCTGACCCAAGAGGCTGAAACTCTTAAAATATTCAAAGCTGAAATGATTGACTTTCAATTAGAAAAGGAATCAAAGATTATGGGAGAGATGAGAGAGTGAATATGGAGAGTTGGATCAATGCTGGCCCAGGTGTGAGAGCAAAACATGCTTCTCTGGAATTGATCAAGTCTTCCCTCAAGTTTCTCTGGTAACAGTACCATCCCCTCAGTCTCCCCATAACATCGGGTGTTGTTGTTTGAGAAACTTCTTGTCTTTGGGTGGGAGGAGGTGACAATGTCATCCATGAGAGGAGACAGGGGAAGGTTAGATAGTATGAATTGGGGGACAAGAGCCTGATGATCCTGACCTAGAGGACAAAAGGATAGCTCTGTCTAGAGGAGCCACTGCCTACACATCTGAAATTGGGTTAAAAGTGCATGGTTCCATTCCACCTCAGTTCAGCTGCCTTAGTGGAGGGGCTCTGATCTGTGATTGCTGTGGATGCAGTTGGCAAATGTTACCTGGTCTGCACACGGAGGTACAGTTTGTGAATGAACTCTGGCCCTGACAGGTTAAAGGGCACGTTTCCAGTCCCTGATGTTCACATTCATCCGCAGAAACATAAACCATCTCAGGACCACAGTCTGAAAGAGAACATAGACCAAGAACTGTTTAGAACTCTAACCCATGCAAGGCATCCCATCTAATAAGCTGATGAAATGTCCCATTTTGGCTTTCAGCTGAGATAAGTTGCAGGATCTGAAACCCCATAGTGACTTCACCATATGTGATTAGACTGCCTCAATTATTCCTCAATTTACTTTCTTCAAAGTGTAACCACCGTTTCAATACTTCGACACAGAATTTCACCATCATTTCCTTTCCCTTGATAACTTTTCTCCACTCAGCATTTCCACGTTTTCTCAGCCTTGATCCTCTCACTGCTGTAGTCGGAGGTTCCCACCTGCTTCATAGCAGTGCCCGAGAGGAGCAGGGTGAGCTGCCTCGAAGACTATCACACAGTTGCACTCACATCTACTGTGATGAAGTGCTTTGAGAGGTTGGTCATGGCCAGAATCAACTCCTGCCTAAGCAAAGAGCTGGACCCACTGCAACTTGCTTATCACCACAACAGTTCTACAGCAGATGCAATCCCACTAGTTCTCAGTTCAGCCTTCGACCATCTGGACAATAGCAATACCTAAATCAGGCTTCTATTTATTGATTATAGCTCAGTGTTCAGCACCATCATACGCTTAGTCCTAATCAACAAGCTCCAAAACTTGGGCTTCTGTACCTCCCTCTGTAACTGGATCCTTAACCTCCTCATTGGGAGACCATCACCCAGGACGTCTTCTTATTGCTGCTATCAAGGAGGAAGTACAGGAGAGTTAAGACACACACTTAGCATTATCGGAACAGTTTCTTCCCTCCCACATCAGATTTCTAATGAACAATGAATCCATGTACACTACCTCACTGTTTTTTCCATCTCTTTTTGCACTACGTAACTTAATTTTAAATATATATATAATATATATTCCTTACTGCAATTTATATTGTGTTTATTACGTATTGCGCTGTACAGCTGCCACAAAACAACAAATTTCACAACATACACAATTGATATTAAACTTGAGTCTGCTTCTCCCATAGTTCATCTTTCATTGCTAGATCTATCCTGAGTATTTTTCTTCCTGATGGACCTTCCCAAAAATACCTCTGATTCCCAACTTCATAGGTTTGATCCTTTCACTTCTGTTCTGTTGGTTTTGGTTCAGATCGTACCATCGCACTAAGCAGAGCCAATCAATGCACAGACGTCTCGCAAACTGCACTGAGGCACAGAGAGACCTCACTAACCACACCAGTGTGCAGAGATCTTGCTAACACTAGCTGACAACAGAGACGTCGCTGACCACACCGGTTCACGAGACGTCACTGACCACACCAGTGCACAAGACGTCACTGACCACACCAGTGCACGAGACATCACTGACCACACCAGTGCACGAGACATCACTGACCACACCGGAAAACAGAGACTCACCAGCTTTACAGGGATGCAGAGACTCACCCACCACACCACAAAACGGGGACCTCACCGACTGCACCAGCGCAAACTCACCAACTGCACCAGGACACAGGTGCCGGTTGCAGGACTCAGTGTCCATCCAGGAGCCTACACACGGTAAGCCTCCATTCTTCGGTGGGGGATTGACGCACTGACGGTGACGGAATCGCACACCACCCCCGCACTTGGCATTGCATGCTGACCATTCAGTCCAGCTGGACCAGCTGCCATTCACTGCCAAGAAACAAGATCAACCATGAGTTACCACTGGAACCAATCACAAAACCCCTCCCCAGGACAAGTTCATTCAGCCCATTGTATGAGACACAGGAACAGGATTGATCCAGGTTAATGAACATAGTGGGGCTGATGTAGCTGTAGTGCTCCATGACTCTGTGATGGGTTAGTGTTTTTACTTCAAAGCAGGATTATAGGTAAGACAGATGAACTTAGAGTCAGGATCTAGAGGTGGAACTATAATACCACTACAGATCCTTGGTTGAGCGAGGGACAGGGCATAACTGCCTGATCAATGTTCCAAGGTTCAGATGTTTCAGACATGGTAGAGAGGGATGTACAGGGGGCAGGGGAGGTACACTACTGACAATGAAGAATGTTACAGCTGCACTTTGAGAGAACATCCTGGAGGATTCATCCATTGAGGCAATGAATTGAATTGAATTAACTTTATTACTTACATCCTTCACATAAATGAGAAGTAAAAATGTTTTTTACATTACGTCTCCATCTAAATGTGCAATGGGCAATTTATAGTAATGTGGGTGGAGTTCAGGAAAAAGAAAGGTGTAGTCACCATCCAGAGACAGAGAAGCAGTTTCAGCGACAGGTTACTATCAATGCAATGCTCCTCAGACAGGATGAAAAGGTCAATACTCCCCAATGCCATTAGGCTTTACAATTCTACCGCCAGGACTTAAGAACTTTTTAAAAGCTATTATTAATGCTTTTTGAGATAGTGATTTAGATGCATATCATATTTTTTTTTACTGAGTTAAGTATTGTATGTAATTAGTTTTGCTACAACAAGTGTATGGGACATTGGAAAAAAGTTGAATTTCCCCATGGGGATGAATAAAGTATCTATCTATCTATCTATCTATATGAGGTTGTACTGTAGGCCTCCCAATAACCAGCAGGAGAGGGACAGACAGGTAGACAGATTATGGAAAGAGGTAAAAGCAACAGGGCAGTTGCAGTGAGTGTGTCAGGATGCTGGAGCAGGGATCCAATCACAGACCCAGTACTGTGCACACAGTGGTATTAATTGAGTAACAAATCCTGAGGTGCAAACAAAGTTGGCGTCAAAGTTCAGGCAGAGATCAAAACATTCAAAAAAATCCAAAAACCAGAATCGGGAAACAGGCAGAGTCAATATTCAGACAGACAGAGTACAGATACAAATGCTGGAAAGGCTCAGGAAAATTCACAGGCACAATCTGGAACAGATAGGTGAAAACACAGGACTGAAGTACACTGAGCAATAAACAGAGAGGCAGATGATAGGTGGCGCACAATGAGATACGGGTGGCAGCAATACAGGCAATAATGAGAAACAGATGAGAGACGGAGTACTCAGTAATACAGGGGCCAGAGTCGAGCAGGTGTGGGGACAGGAGCACATGGCAATACAAAACCACAGACTGACAGCTAGGGGGAAAACACACAAAAAGACAGAGTTCAACTGGAGGTACTGACAGAGTGACTTTTGTCTCCCCAGTATTGACTGGGACTCCCTCAGTGCTGAGGGCTTGGACAGGGCAGAATTTGTAAGGCTCATCCAGGAGTATTTCTTGACATGGTATGTAGATTGTCCAACCAGGAAGGGGCCATGAGAGAACTTATACAGGAAAATTAATCTGGCCATGTGATTGGAGTTTCAGTGGGAGAGCATTTGAGAATATTGAATTATAACGTTCTTAGGTTTTCAGATAGTTAAAGGTAAGGATAAGACTGGACCTAAGGAAAGTGCTAAACTGAAGAAAGGTATTATTAGGTAGGAGCTGGGAGAGTCGACTCTGAGTGGCTGTTATTAGATCAATCCACATTTAACATATGGGATTCATTTAAAAGCC